>NC_140166.1:179500449-179565449 GCF_963971535.1 Notolepis coatsorum | reverse complement strand
ACACACACACACACACACACACACACACACACACACACACACACACACACACACACACACACACTACCCTCCTCCCCTGGGGGACATAGCAGACAGCAAAACAGCTGTACCTCCGAGTAATGACTCATATGTGTACGCTAACCGATGACACAGCTCTGGGTTATTCACATGATCAGTTCCATGTTGTATTCAGAACTTCACCGTAGGAAGCCACACCCTGCCTGGCCTGCGCTCTGTAGTGAAGTACAATCGCTCAGCTCTCCTCCTCCCCGTCGTCGTCGGCGATATTGTTGTTGATGATGATGATGATGATAGGGATGATGATGACAGATCGCTCAGCTCTCCTCCTCCTCCTCGTCGACGATATTGTTGTTGATGATGATGATGATAGGGATAACACTGAGGTCAACGCCACGGAATGCAGTCGCAAAGCAACGACAGCGCCAAACACGTACAGCTAATAGTTTAAAAATATACTATTCATACTGGCCACTCCCTGTATAATAAAGCCTTATTCTCTTGGATAGAGGGATGGAGAGAGAGAGGGAGAGAGAGAGACCGATATAAAGAGAGAGCGAGAGACGTGATTCATCTGTGAAAACAGGGATGTGGTGGCCTGAGAGCAGTGTGGTGCAACAGTGCCCTCCTCTGGTGGAAAAGGGTACAGGCCTACAAATTCTGGAACCGGGACAGGCAGGAGCCAACAACTGAGCCTCTCTCATGCACTGGTTTCATTATTCTGACACTAATGTACTAATGCTTATTCTCATCTTCACCGACAATACACATGATACTGTAGCTCTGAAAATCTAAAGATTACGCAAATATCGCAAGTTTTCTTTTATATTTTTCATCCATCATCGCATTCTCACGCTGAAGCCGAGCTCTTATTTTGAAGTCTCCTCTCTCTTTGTGCTGGGTACACTCATTCCCCCTCTCTGAGCTCCCTCCACCCCATGTGTGAGACTCCAGAAACTGGAATCAGATGGGCTGCTTTAACCCTTCACACTGCACTTCACACTGCACTTCTTCTACGTTTGAACAAAAAGAGAGAAGGAGAAGCGCTATTGTGTCTTGTGTCAGTCTGTCACTTTCTTCTGTTTGGTAAATAGTAAATGGCTGCTTTTTTATATAACGCTTTTATCCAAAGCGCTTTACAATTTGTTCCTCACATTTTTACCCATTCACTCACACATTCACACACCGACGGCGGAGGCAACCATGCAAGGTGCCAACCTGCTCATCGGGAGCAATTAGGGGTTCAAGTGTCTTGCTCAAGGACACATCGACACGCTGCCCAGGAGGAGCGGGAATCGAACCGGGAACCTCCGGATTGCCAGACGACTGCTCTACCACCTGAGCCACTGTCGCCCCAGTTACCTCCTGTTTGGAAGTCGCTTGTTTTTCGCTATGACTCTCGGTGGATAAACTGTGTTTGTGTGTTCACTCCTCTGTTCTGGCCTGTCTTGTTTACCCCAGGAAGGCTATTTTTGTTCGCTGCTGGAGTCTGCAAAGCCAATTTGTAATAGTGGGTGTAATGTACTGTCCTTGGCTGTTGTAGAGGTGTTTGTGTGTGTGTGTGTGTGTGTGTGTGTGTGTGTGTGTGTGTGTGTGTGTGTGTGTGTGTGTGTGTGTGTGTGTGTGTGTGTGTGTGTGTGTGTGTGTGTGTGTGTGTGTGTGTGTGTGTGTGTGTGTGTGTGTGTGTGTGTGCGTGTGTGCTTCTCATCTTGAGTGAGAATGATTCAGTCTCTCTCTCTCTCTCTCTCTCTCTCTCTCTCTCTCTCTCTCTCTCTCTCTCTCTCTCTCTGTGTGTGTGTGAGAAAAGTGCGGGAGGTTTTACACGGCCCGGGGGTTTGCAGCTGAATAGCGACTCTCATCTGGTGAGTTACGCCATAATCTGTTGCAGGCTATTGGCTCTTTTCCACCAGAAGAACTCGCTGTGGCCAACCGCGCTGTCAAAACCGAGATCATGGGTTCCAAATGTATTCCCATGGTAAACAGTGAGGTTCTACGTGAGGTTCTCGGAGCTTCTCAAGAGGTGTGGCTACGCAGGAGTTCCGGGAGGGAGGGGGGGGGGCTAGTGGTGTTCTCTCTCTATTGTGATTGGGTGATTGGTCAAGAAATGTGTCGCCACATTCGTCAACAGGCAGCTAGCCGGGGGTGAACGTTTATCACAGCATTTTTTAAATCCCAGCTTGCACGAAATCTCATACTGTACCATGTCATATTCAGAAAGGAGTGAAAATAATGAAAAACGTGATTATAGCTAACGTTAGAGCAAGAGCCTCTTCCATGTTTGCTTACTGCGTTGCGTGACAAACGACGTAGGCGGCGTAACTGTCGCTTTATGTCGCCTCTTCCAGCAACCTTCACTGTTCTTGAATTACAGTAGAACAAGTGCAGATTTGCAATAGCTGCAACCTTTTTTTGATAAACCACTCCCATTGCCACTCCCCCTTTTAGCCAATTGGCATGCACATGCACACTTGACCTCCATGCCAATTGTCAGCCTCCTAGAGCGAAACCTGTGGCTGAAAGTGGAGAAATCGACCGACCGACCAACAGAGTGACCTATAGTGCTGCTGGTCGCAGCCAAAAAGAAATAAGAATCCATCTCAGAACTTTCCGAGGTTCTGAAAGGTTCCTTTTTTATAGAAAGTTCCTTTTGACAATGGAAACGTGTGGCCAACAACATCTCACTATTTTCATCGCCTTTCCAAACACTTGTACAACTTTCAATTGACACACACATTCACAGTGAGCCCGCCTGTGCAGTCGTATCCTATTCTTCTCAGCCGGAGGCGTACAGAAGGACCGCACTTGCAGCCTAGCTTTGAAAGCCGCGCGTGATCAGCCGGCAGCGGGTCGTGTGCCTGGCAGACAGACTCCGGCCACAGTGACCAGTGTGTGGCTGACTGGTGGTGACAGGGAGGAACATGGGGACGACTGTGTGTGTTGTGTGTTTGTGTCTGTGTTTAGATCCTGTGTACACAGTCTCCTCAAAATTACAGCCCTCCAGCCCAGAGAGAGAGAGAGAGGGGGGAGAGAGAGAGATAACTACGTGGTTCATTAGCAGCTTTACATACAGAGAGAGAGAGAGAGAGAGAGAGAGAGAGAGATGAAAGCATAGAGGAAATCAAGAAAAAAGTGGATTATGTGAGAGTTAAGGCCTCTGCATGCTACAGAAACTTCAAAGCAACTTCAACACAACATCGACAAAGCAACGGTGTTGCAGACACATTACCTTTATGCTTCTGCAAAATCAACGCGCAGCCTATGATGCAACAAAATGTTCCCCGGATGTGCGGCTCGAGCGCGCCCAGCCCGCCTGAATACTTTGGGCAGCCGAAGGTGCGCACTCTAGCAATTACAAACGGATTTCCCTTCTCAACCATACATCGTTAGTATAATAATAGCCCTGTTTATGTTTGTTTTCGCTTGTGTTCTTGTATATAGTGTAATATAGTTATATCGCCACATCAACCCAGTCCATCCCCATTGTTTCCCCAATCTCCTTCCACGAATTCATCGTCATAATGCTATCCTTGTAGTCTTTAGACCCGCTATTATATAAATGTTGGTACTTTCGGACCTCCTCTGCAATACGTTCCTGCATTTGATTCATTTTAAACAAACAATTAAACAAGTGTAATGAAACAATACACTAGCTATCGAGCTCCTGTCAGAAAGTTTTCTTTTGGTCTCGAGCTCCTGTCAGAAAGTTTTCTTTTGGTCTCGAGCCAGGAACACTAGAAGTGACAGACAGCCCCGCCCCCATTCACTACCAACCAATCACTGCTACGCAATACCAACGCAACAGGTCTTTAGATTAGATTTTGGACACAGGTACGCAACGCCCTCGCAACACAGTCTACAAGACTGTCTGCAACAAGCGCGCTGAAATCGCGCCGATGTTGTGTTGAAGTTGCTTTGAATTTGCTGTAGCATGCAGAGGCCTTTAGGGGGCTTTCTCACTAACCATTCGGGGTCGAATCACAGCCCGATCGCACCCAAATAGGGTGTGGCCGTCCTACTGAGAACGCTCCCCCCCGTCCCCGGGGACGCTGATTCGCTCCAAACCTGGACCGCTGGAATAGGTGGTTCCGGGTGCGCGCCAGTGGGAGCGGGGGGGCGTGGTGTACAAACTTGTACCAAAACACAGAAGAGGCTTGCTGTATCAACTTGCTGACACACACAATGTCATTACTGTAATGCTTTCATGCTTGCTTGAATTTTGGGCAGATAAAAACATACAGCAACAACTGGACAATACCCACAAAAACGATATTTATGGGCAATTTGGCGAGTTCAGACCTCAACCAAACAAGCATGTGGAGCCTCACGGCTCAGTGGATGAAAACATGAAGCCACGTTACAAGCACAAGACTTCCCTGGCTCGCATTAGGCCTGGCCATTTTTTTGCCATTGCTATGTCTACTATACATTGGTTTCTTGTTCGAATGCATTTATTTCTATAGACCAGTGGTGCCCAACCAGTTGGCCGTGATCGACCGGTAGATCAATGACATGCAATATAATTGACGCGAGCGATGGGCTAATGTTAGCTGCTAACTAGTAATAACTAGCCTTAGCTTAGCGTTAACCCTGGAAAACGCTCAAAGCGGACTCCACGACACCAGTTCCATTCGTGAGAAAAGGGGGTGGGTTATATTGACGACGCTTGACAACAGAGGTTCAAATATAACTTCATATTTATTGGTTATTTGTTTCTTTATATCAGCATCCAGTTTCCACCACCGTGTGTTAAAACTCTTCCTGTGTTGACGTTAGAGCGTGACATCATCGCTACGGCAGCTTACATGCTCAAAACGCAAACCGTAAACAAAACCCGGAGCGCACCAAGACTGCAGTGTGTACGCAAATTAGAGGGGGGAGAGGGAGGGGGGAAGTTCGCACCCAAGGATGGAGCGAGGACGGAGCGGAGCTGATTCGACCCCGAATGGCAGTGAGAAAGCACCCTTAGGTACATTGCCAACAAGTGCACCGGCACTTTCTAGCTGCTCTGACCAAACAAATTAATCACTCATAGGGCTGGATGGTATACTGAATATGAATGTATACCATCTTGGAGCAATGCAAAGCTATGGATTTGTATTATACCAACATCCACGATATACAGTATACATATCATTAAAAAAGTGTATTTTTAAGTGAATCCCCCCAAAATCTTGCAGTATTATAAAAATAGACCATTTGAATGAAAACACCATGACAATTGACCTATCTGAAGCCCTGCTTTCTTCCCTCGAAGCAACAGTTGTGATCGGAGGATCAAGAAAAGAGGGTGGCGTTTGAGATAGGTAAATTGTATTACATTATTAAAATATATATATATATAGGGGCGCTCCAGTAGCACACCATGTACCGCGCTGCGTCGCGGATCGGCCGACCCGAGTTCGATTCGCCGTTATTTGCCGAAGTCTTCCCCTGCTCTCTCTCCCGTTTCACCCTCACTGTATCTGTCGGTCATGTCTGACCAGGAAAAGCGATACACGCTAAAAAATAAATCTTTAAAAAATATATATATGTATATATAATAATACTCTTCTTTTTTTTGTCATATATTGTAATTTGTATTGGAAAACGAAATATTGTGAAATACCCTTGAAACCATAAAAACGAAGAAATTGTATTGTATTGTATTTTGGCCATATCACCCAGACCTGGACACACAGAGCACAGTTGTACAGTAGCGACTAGCGAGGTGCTTCCTACTGGATAAATATAGAATGCCGATTTATTGCTGATGGCTATGAAAAAGACTTTGCCATACAAATCTTATAATGACATCAAAGCAACTCTCCATCCATTCATCCCTCCTCCTATGAGCTTTCCTGGGTCCCTGCCCTCTTTCATTGAACCTCTAGTTACTTCTGTTGCTTCCGAGGTTTTGAGATAGGTCCATTTTGTTTTGTAAATGTATGATCACAAGCACATACAGTAAGAACTCAAATCCATCACATGATGAGTTCTGAAGAGTTTGAGGTCGTATTTACAGAATGATTAAGCACTCATTTACATCACCATGTGTAGTTATATGATCATCATGGAGGGGAGAGAACAGATGGTAGAGGTACTCTATCCCCCCCCCTCACAGTGAGCTGTGGTGTTCCACAAGGAAGCATACTAGGACCGCTACTCTTCCTAATTTATGCAAATTACATGTTGTCAGCCTGTGACTGCAACTTGTTCCTGTTTGCGGACGACTCAGCCCTGCTGGTCTCTGACAAGAACAAGTTGCAGGTTGAAAAAACCCTCAGCTCGGAACTAGGCAAAATCTGCATATGGCTCGCTGATAACAAACTATCATTACACATGGGCAAAACAGAGTCCATTCTCTTCGGTTCAAATAACAAACTCAGCAAGACCAACGGCTTCTCAGTTACAGTGGGTGACAATATTGTCACAAGGAAAGACGAAATTACCTACCTGGGTTCCATCCTAGAGGCAAATCTTTCCTGTGACAAAATGGCATCCAATGTAACAAAAAAAGTCAACCAACGAACTAGATTCTTGTACCGGATCTCCTCTCTGGTAAACAAGAATACCCTGAAGACTCTGGCAGGAGCACTCATTCAAGGGTACTACGACTATGCGTGCACCTCATGGTACCAAAGCACCTCAAAGGCGCTTAAAACAAAATTACAAACATCACAAAACAAACTGGTCAGACTACTACTTGACCTTACCCCCAGAACCCACCTCACCCCTGCCCACTTTGACAACCTAGGATGGCTTAGAGTAGACGACAGAGTACAGCAACTTGCAATGGGCCTGGTCTACAAGATACACTATACGACTAAGGTACCCATGTACATTAGGCTTGGGCGGTATGACTTTTTTCATACCGTTATACTTTGATTACCTAATACCCCGGTATACGGTATATGACGGTATGACTTTCATTATCATCAGCGGGGGGGGGGGCAACCCGTGTTACCAAGTAAACAAATTACGGAGATGGCCAGTTCGCCCGCAGCATCTAGTGCTAACGTTAAGCTCTCAGAATGGTAGCAGTCCTCCCGCAGCATCTAGTGCTAACATTAAGCTCTCAGAATGGTAGCAGTCCTCCCGCAGCATCTAGTGCTAACGTTAAGCTCTCAGAATGGTAGCAGTTAGCCCGCAGCATCTAGTGCTAACGTTAAGCTCTCAGAATGGTAGCAGTTAGCCCGCAGCATCTAGTGCTAACGTTAAGCTCTCAGAATGGTAGCAGTTAGCCCGCAGCATCCTACAAACAACAACAACACACACTATCGTCACAACGCTTTACGGTATTTTCACAGCACTGTCGCAACATTACCGTAAAGCGTGAACACCGTTGTGATCATACACAACACTACAGTTAGCTCTCAGAATAGCCAGTTAGCCCGCAGCACCAGCAACGGTAAGCGTGTCTCATTTAATTTCACTCACTGAAGCGGGGTTCCCCTCCTCCTCCTCCTGTGTGTAGAGACAACCAGCTCTGCATGGCTCGCCCCACCCGTGAGGACTAGTCTCGCCCTCTGCTGGCGTGTGTGTGCACTACAACAAAACTCCGTTTAGACGGTATTGATTTTCAATACCGTCGGTATTTCGAAATACCCCGGTATACCGTAATACCGTCATACCGCCCAAGCCTAATGTACATGTCAAAATACTTCCCAAAGGTCAGTGAATACCACAACCACTACACCAGAGGAAGCTCAACAAATCATGTTAAACCCAGATTCGGCTCAAACAAGGGACTAAACACGTTTCGCAATTATGCCACATCAATGTGGAACGCCCTACCCAAAGCTGTAAAGGAATGTGAATCCCTACCCACATTCAAAACCGCTCTTAAAGAGCACCTACGAGAGGCTGCAATTCGAAACTGGCCACCATAAATGCCCAAAACCCCCACCACCTCCTAATAGACAGTCTCCTCCCCACCGCATGTATATATTCCCTCCCCGCCGTATGTATATTTCTCTCCCACCCACCCACCCCCTCCTAATGTACAGTCCCCTCCCCATCATATGTATATACTCTGTCAGGATCTAGGGGTAACAGTACTGTATATTTTAATACCGTTTAAGTCACAAATGTATCAGTACTAAATACCTATATGTCCCTATGCCAGAAATGTCATGTATGTTGTGTATGTCATAAATGTCTATGAATTGAAAATGGGGGACCCTGATGGAAACAAGACAAACGTCTTTCTCAGGTCTGCATCCCCTTAAAGGGGAACTATTTTACTATTTCTTTCACTATTTGGGCACTTTTACACAATTCCTGTGAGTTTATGGAACACCTCTGTAATTATATATTTTTTTTAATTCATTGTTTTGTATTTCTAATCAAGTCCTCAAAAACAGCATTTTTCTACCTGAAGATCTTAAGCTGTTTTGAGGCTGGGCTCCTAAACCACTGTGTGGCCTGCGCCGCCGCCTGAACATTATCATGCAGCGGTGTCTCTCTGACATCACAAATCATCACATTTTCAGATGACTCAGTTCAGTGAGGGTGAATATTGTGACTAGAATTGGAAGAATGCGCCAATATGAGAATTAGAGACATAGATCATATTAATATAAGTCCACATAGCTAGGAAACAATGCTAAACACTGAAAAAGGCCATTTATAAGATAGTTCCCCTTTAACAATTGTGTGTATTGAGCCGTACTGTATTGTACCCATTCTGCAATCTGTTAAATAAAGTTTTCATTCATTCATTCATTCATTCATTCATTCATTCATTCATTCATTCATTCATTCATTCATTCATTCATTCATTCATTCATTCATTCATTCATCATATCATATCATATCATAGTATGATGATATACATTTTTTGTGGGCCTAAATTGAGGAAACATTAGTGAAGGGAGGTGCCCATTTGATAACCCTGGTGATGCTGCCTATCCATCTATTATTTTATTTCATTGGGTTTTTAGCCCTAGTTGCACTTTTGTTGCACTTTTTTGTGTTTATTTCATGTTTTTAACAGTGCATGAAATATTGCGTATTACTGCAATTTATTTGTATTTTTTATAAATCATAGTGGTTACAAAATTTGGGTTGCGACTTAATGACTAAGGAAAATGTTGGGTCCCGAGGCTAGACCAGTTGAGAACCACTGGTCTATAGCATATCTCTATCTACACGGTGGGCTGTGGTGGCCATTAGGTGCCAAGTGTATCTCTATCTACACGGTGGGCTGTGGTGGCCATTAGGTGCCAAGTGGTAGGGTATATAGCATCTCTCTATCTACACAGTGGGCTGTGGTGGCCATTAGGTGCCAAGTGGTAGGGTATATAGCATCCATCTATCTACACGGTGGGCTGTGGTGGCCATTAGGTGCCATGTGGTAGGGTATATAGCGTCCATCTATCTACACGGTGGGCTGTGGTGGCCATTAGGCGCCATGTGGTAGGATATATAGCATTGGCATTGTCAACACCTGGAGCTCACATCAAAGGGGCACGGGTCTGTTGAAGTTGGCAGTGCTGTTTGGGGGCCATTATGGGCCATGTAATGCATTCATAGTGTGTAGTTCCATAGTTCCAAGTATTTATAGCCATGTTAGATTTTCTTTTGGCAATGGGATTGGGTTTCTTCATTGAGCGCTTATCCTTATCATTACGGCACAAGTATCTTGTGTTTTATATTTTATTATACGATTCTCATCCATATTTCTCCCCCTGCGTCGTGCCGCTCTAAGGTCAAGGCTCCTGGCCAGAAGGGGAACAGACTGGCTCTCACGCACACACTCATGTTTGAAAATTCAGGCCTCATTTAAAGGGGAAGATTTATGACCACTTGTTTCTATAAACTTAGCAGGCATCAGGCTGATGGAGCCAGAGCAGGGTTCACCTTCCCTTTAAGAGCTTTTCCATCCACAGCCCTGCCTATCATTCCATCTCTCCCCCCTCTAGCCCCCCCCCTCTCTCTCTCTCTCTCTCTCTCTCTCTCTCTCTCTCTCTCTCTCTCTCTCTCTCTCTCTCTCTCTCTCTCTCTCTCTCTCTCTCTCTCTCTCTCTCTCTCTCTCTCTCTCTCCTTCTAAGTGCAGCAATCTGTCTAATCACAAAGTCTTATCTCACACCTTCTCTTGTTTGTCTGTGCCAACATCTGTCTTCATGGTCATTCCGCTACAACCCCACTGCTGTTTGCGTGCATGTCATTTTCATTATCGTTTTTTTTGTGTGTTAATGTTGTGTGCATGTATATTTGTCGTGTGTGTGTGTGTGTGTGTGTGTGTGTGTGTGTGTGTGTGTGTGTGTGTGTGTGTGTGTGTGTGTGTGTGTGTGTGTGTGTGTGTGTGTGTGTGTGTGTGTGTGTGTGTGTGTGTGTGTGTGTGTGTGTGTGTGTGTGTGTGTGTGTGTGTGTGTGTGTTTAAAATGGCTTGGAAAGCTAGTGCTTGTGACTTCTTTAGAAGCGGAGGCTTTGATCTCCGAGCAGAGGCCATTTTATGTGTTGTGAAAGAGTGACGCACTGGGTCTCGTGGAGACATCTGAAGTGAAACACGCAGGAGATAATTTACTGATGGACACATCACAGTCTCGTTCTAGGAGTCTAGTCGGTGGAGAGCTAATAGAGGTGGGGGTGTAATCTGCAAAAATAAGATGGTCTTCTATGATGCTTTATTGGAAGGTCAGGAGCCTTGCCTGAGTAGGGAGCCCAGAAGGTCAGGAGCCCTGCCTCAGTAGGGAGCCCAGAAGGTCAGGAGCCCTGCCTCAGTAGGGAGCCCAGAAGGTCAGGAGCCCTGCCTCAGTAGGGAGCCCAGAAGGCCAGGAGCCCTACCTCAGTAGGGAGCCCAGAAGGCCAGGAGCCCTGCCTCAGTAGGGAGCCCAGAAGGTCAGGAGCCCTACCTCAGTAGGGAGCCCAGAAGGCCAGGAGCCCTACCTCAGTAGGGAGCCCAGAAGGCCAGGAGCCCTACCTCAGTAGGGAGCCCATCCAGAGACAGACAAGAAGATAGATACCAATTTCCCAACATATGGAAGTGGATACGGACCAGCTAGCCAAGCTGTTTGCCAAATAAGCAATAAGCCCAAATCGTTCTGGTTGATCTCCTGAAACCCCAAATGCTCCCAAATCAAATGTGTATACCATGTACACATGAGGGTAGTCTTACCCCGAAAATGCTATCGTTAGAAAACGCTTAATTTAGGTCCGGTAAAATAGGACACTGTGATCATTACAGAAACATGTTTCAAGTTCGGTAAAATAGACATAGGGAGTCCTTACCTTAGCCAGAAGGTACTCTAAAAAGAATAATTCCAATGATCCCATCGGCGATCGCGATTACTCGTTTATATGTAATTACTCGTGTTTACGGGAAGCTATAGGTTTTGAGGCGAGCAGATCTCCTAGCGATTGCTCTGCAAGAGCTCCTCCCCCTCACACCGAGTCTTGACGGTTCACACATTGTCTCTACTGATCCCTTTCTATCATAGTTCAAAAGGTAGGCGATACTCGATCGGCATTGCAATTCCAACGTAGGCAAATGAGCCAGGGACTCCTAGACTGATCCAGATGACCGCTTTAATAATAATAATAATAATGATAATGCAGGACCTGCTCAGAGGTCTTTAATTGGCATTGGCTATTATCCACAACACACACACACACACCGGAACACACACTCATGCATTGTCTGTAGGATCGCTGATGCGATTCGTCTCTGCGATTAACCCATCCCGTCGTCCTTCCCCCCAAGGGCAGCCGGGAGCAGACAGGCGTCAACGTGAGCCGTGCCAGGGGACCAATCCAAGTGCTCCTGTCCGTCTTCGTCAAGGACGCCACAGCGTTAGCGATCTGTTGTTGTGCATGTTTTTCCATTGGGTTTATCTTATCGGGGGGGAAACCCTTGCGAGCACGGGGAGAACATGCAAACTCCACACAGAAAGGCCTGGGAGATACCCCACCTGGGTACCTGGCATCATGGAAACCTGGTCCCCAAGCGGGAATCGAACCCTGGACCTTCTTGCTGTGAGGCGACAGTGTTAACCACTACACCACCGTACCGCTTAGAGCGTATGCTGCGTCAATAGAGTGCATGCTACGTCAATAGAGCGCATGCTGTGTCAATAGAGTGCATGCTGCGTCAATAGAGTGCATGCTGTGTCAATAGAGCGCATGCTGTGTCAATAGAGTGCATGCTGTGTCAATAGAGTGCATGCTACGTCAATAGAGTGCATGCTACGTCAATAGAGCGCATGCTGTGTCAATAGAGCACATGCAGTGTCAATAGAGTGCATGCTGTGTCAATAGAGTGCATGCTGTGTCAATAGAGCGCATGCTGCGTCAATAGAGTGCATGCTGTGTCAATAGAGCGCATGCTGCGTCAATAGAGTGCATGCTGTGTCAATAGAGCGCATGCTGCATCAATAGAGTGCATGCTGCGTCAATAGAGTGCATGCTGTGTCAATAGAGCGCATGCTACGTCAATAGAGTGCATGCTGCGTCAATAGAGTGCGTCAATTAGGGCTGACCTTCGATTTTTTTTTTGGAATTCGAAGCTTCGGGGCCGAGATTCGATTTTATTCGAATATTTATTTTTTATTATACTTTTTTTTTAATGTTGTGGGACTTGTACAGCACTTTGTTCAACTTTGTCAGTGCTGTAAAGTTTAAACCTTTTTAAATCTTAGACAAACAAAACACTTTGCTTTCATGAAATATTGTAAGCCGTCATTTGAGGCTTTATAAAAGCAGCACAATGAACACAAATCTGTCAGTGCCGAGTCCGACCTCATCTTAAATAACAAACAGCATTGCTTGTTGTAATTAACAAAGAGAGGCAGAGTTGATTTTGCACACAAAACATTTTTGATATTTTTTTATATAATCGAATCCCATGCCCATCGAACGAAGCTTCAAAGTATTTAAGACAGCCCTAGTGTCAATAGAGCGCATGCTCTGTCAATAGAGCGCATAACGTAATTTTTCTTTTTTTTTAAACATTCAAAAAGAATGCTGATAATTTAAAAAAAATTATATCGAAGTCGATTATCAGTCAGATTGATAATCAGTTGACCCCTAGCGTGCACTTTGAAGCTGATTTGACCGCAATAACTACAAAACGGCCTGGCCTGCTCGCAGTCCACCCTGTTAAGATGGTACAGACTGCAGGACGTATGAAACCCGCTTTAGCCTGCACAGTGTGTCTATAGCAGGCCTGCCCAAAAGAAGGGCCCTGGGGACAAATGTGGCCCTCCACAACATTACCTCTGCACTGCCATTAGACATAAGACATTGCTCTTACTTGTTACATTCAGTAAATGATTATGCATCATCATGGCGGGTCTCTACTAGGCTCCTGCGTGTGCAGGATACGACTCTCATCTCAGTGTTTAGGGTCATGTTTCCGCTCGTCTTGTTAAAAGACCTGCTGTGATGTTATCTACACCTCTTACCACCAGACAGAATGATGGCTGTAGAAAGAGAGCGAGAGATACACTTTATTTTTTCCTTCCCATGATGGACTTAACACGGATTTCCGTGTTTTAATAAACACAGATATTCCGGTGAACAGCGTCATCGCTACAGGTTACAATGAACATGTGTCTCTCTCGAGTGTGTGCGTGTATGCACGCACGCGTGTGTACTTATGTCATAGTGTGTGTGTGTGTGTGTGCGTGTGTGCGTGTGTGAGAGAGAGAGAAGAGTGTGCCGGCAGGCGTGGATTAGACTAGCTTGTATATGCGTCTCAGGCCTTTGTGCGTTTGATGTTTTGGTTTGGGTCTTGTTTACATGCAAAAAGCCTGGCAGTCTCTTTAGAACTCGTCTGCTCTTGATTATATTTTCCATCTCTTCCACTACAAATCAACAAGGGCCGCGCTGCTTCGCTCGCTACACAGACCCAGCGCTCTCAGTCCCCGTCTCACCTCAAGATTTATGCCTCTTTGTTTTCGGAGTGACTCGCTCGTATCCCTGCCAGTGCTGCGTGTTGTTGTTATTTGTGAATGCAAATTGCACGTGATTACGTGTTTGCAGATAGAGTGCACATGTGGACCATTCCAGTAAACGTGCAAATTTGTTTATTTTGCCGGTTGCTGTGGTAACGAGAAACCGTCGGACATTAAATGTAAAGTGACTCCTCTCGCCAGGGCATCCTTCCTTGACCAGAGCAACTGACCTGTGGCCAGGTTTCTTTATGCACCACCATCACCCTCCTCTCTCTCTCTCTCTCTCTCTCTCTCTCTCTCTCTCTCTCTCTCTCTCTCTCTCTCTCTCTCTCTCTCTCTCTCTCTCTCTCTCTCTCTCTCTCTCTCTCTCTCTCTCTCTACTCTCTCTCTCTCTCTCTCTCTCTCTCTCTCTCTCTCTCTCTCTCTCTCTCTCTCTCTCTCTCTCTCTCTCTCTCTCTCACACCACCCCCTCCCTCTCCCCACACCACAGGGCCCAGAAAAAGGTCCATTGTGCAGGCAGGGAACGAGGCAGTAGAGGCCTGGTTCTGTTTAACGCGCCCCATCTGAAACACTCACCTTCCTCCAGGGGCTGCATCTGGAGCTGGTTTCCTGTTCAGGCTGTGCCGGGCAGGGGCGGAGTTTGGCCGGGGCTCTCTGATTGGGCGAGATTGAGACCCCGGGATGGATGGAACTGCCAAACAGTAATCTGTCAATCAATGGCTTGACATATTCAAACCAGAGCTTCACTGCAAGAGAGATTTTGATTGGCCCAGGATCCTCACCGTGAAGCGTCTGTCTAATCAGCGGCTTACCTCGGATCCACCAATCAGAATGCTTATCCCCTAAGCCTCTGAAAGGTTTTTCAGCAAACAAAGAAGTATTCTTTGCTACTTTCTTTTTATGAATCTATGTCATTCTCTCTTTGGAAACAGTGTGTCACGATAAGAAACTCATAGTAGTAATTTAAAGTAATGGCTTTATTTCAGTAATTGCATGCTCTAACATTAGCATTGTTTTTATAGAGTATTGCCATCATTATTCTATAATTGTGTGTAATGGTCACATTAGCGCATGGCGACAGGACCGGTGGATTCAGTAATGGTGTGTAATAATAACGTTAGCTTCCTGTTATTCCTGCAATCATGGTCCGGTGCGGGGCCACGGGCACCGCTTCTAAAACCAGTCTGTTTCTTCTTTTCTTTTAAAGAGTGGACCTTAAACTCCACATGGATTTAGTACAGCATACCTTTAGGAGCTGTCATCTGGAGCATTTTTATAGGGGCGGAGAGTAAGTCAAGAGGGAGAAGGGTAAAGGGGTCGATAGGACCGAGGGGGCCCGACGTGTGGAGGGTTCTCTAAGTTCCAGACGACCCTACTAAGAGCTCCTACAGTAAAGTACTGAGCGTTAGAACAACTGCGGCACAGAAGCCAAAGTAATGTTCTGCACAATGACACACCAGTTAGTTCGTCTGTGTTCTGCTCCGTGCTCTCTTCCGAAGAGGTGTACAGTACATTATACTGTAGCTATCCAGTGAGCTCGTGTGCCAAAGGGGGGGCGGGCGCCAAGCATTTGTACGTTTCTTTTTTTTAACTGGAGCACTGGAAAGAGAGCTGCAGTCAATCTCCCCGCTCCACTCATCTCAGATCAGTTCTCTACCAAAAGACCTCCATTTCCTGCCCTGGCGCCACAGCATGCAGCTCACAGCAGCTTTTATAGATCTCCTGAAGGGACCCAGTTGTATGCTCTCTCCTCACACACACACCACACACACACACGCACACGCACACACACGCACACGCACACACACACACACACACACACACACACACACATACAAGACATACAATACAGTATTATAATACACATACTCCCACACGCACACGAGTATGGAGGATAAAGAGATGAGAGTGAGGATATAACTAAGAGGGGAATGTTAAATCAAGTGGACGAAAGGGTCCCCCGGGGAACAGAGAAACGATGTGGATGATGTGAGAGGATTGATACCAGCGTTTGAGGCGCAGGAACGCTTGAGAAGAGTGAAGATGTGGCTCTCCTGTCAGACGGAGAGGGGGAACAAGTAGGGAAAGCCGCAGATGGTTGTTAAAACAATACGGCAGGGCGCACGCGGAGACAAATGGGAACGTGTTATTCTCGATCCACCTAGAGGCGGGAGAGGTAATGGGTTCAGGTCGAGGTGAATGCCATGTGGAGTTGCTTTTTTGACAAATGACGCGAGGGGGCCCGCGGAACCCCTCTCGACACCCTCCTCCGGCGCCTCCTCCTTCCCTCACTTCACTGACCCTCGACTAAAAGCTCCCATCTCCAGAGCAACACCGGTGGCATCGAACCTGAGCTTTTGCGTCCTCTTAGGTCGCATGTGGTCAAACTTGAGAACCTAAACAAAGCCATTAAAGACGCCTGTTATCTACGCTGTTGATGGTTCAACTGAAGTGCTCCAGGACGCCTGTAGCTTTATGCCAAGCAAGCAGTGCAAAAATGCTTCCGCATTCGTCACCGCACGCCAGTGCGGTAAAGCGCCCTTCTTTTCAGACAAATGCTACCGTGCGTGCACCGGCGGCGGCGTGCTCGCTCAGGTGCGTGCGTGCGCCGGCGTGCTCGCGCGAGGTGCCCGCGCATGCGCATGAGATCCCGCCTCGAGCGGAGCTCAATATATATAAGTCACCGCCCCTTATTCAGTATCTAGCAATAGCTCAATTGGCAAGGCCACATGGCTGTGGATCCTATGGCTCGTTTGCTGGCGAGTTCGAATCCCATTGAAAATATTTTTAACGTGATTTTTTTTTAACGTGTATTCTTTCGCCGGTTAAGGTTAGGCATGGTTAAGGTTAAGGTTAGGCATTGTTTCGGAGTTGGTTAAGGTTAGAACGGTTAAGTTTAGGCGCTGTTAAGGAGCTGGTTAAGGTTAGAGTTTGTCAAAGAGAATGGCAATATAATTTCTATGGTTAAGGTTAGGCATGGTTAAGGTTAAGGTTAAGGTTAGGCATTGTTTCGGAGTTGGTTAAGGTTAGAACGGTTAAGTTTAGGCGTTGTTAAGGAGCTGGTTAAGGTTAGAGTTTGTCAAAGAGAATGGCAATAGACAGCCTATTTCCGCGCGACCTGGGCGCTGGGCGGCGGAAAATGAAAGGCGCATTACACTGCACGCCACTACGGTAAATTTTTGCACTGCTTGCTTGGCATAAAGCTACACGCCTCCAGGACATGCATGGACAGAAACGTGTAGGAGAGGATCCACGGTTATTCCTCACTCTGTTCCTTTGACCATGAAGAGCCTGACTCCTTCCTTACTCTCTGGTCTCTCCTCACTCTGTTCCTTTGACCATGAAGAGCCTGACTCCTTCCTTACTCTCTGGTCTCTCCTCACTCTGTTCCTTTGACCATGAAGAGCCTGACTCCTTCCTTACTCTCTGGTCTCTCCTCACTCTGTTCCTTTGACCATGAAGAGCCTGACTCCTTCCTTACTCTCTGGTCTCTCCTCACTCTGTTCCTTTGACCATGAAGAGCCTGACTCCTTCCTTACTCTCTGGTCTCTCCTCACTCTGTTCCTTTGACCATGAAGAGCCTGACTCCTTCCTTACTCTCTGGTCTCTCCTCACTCTGTTCCTTTGACCATGAAGAGCCTGACTCCTTCCTTACTCTCTGGTCTCTCCTCACTCTGTTCCTTTGACCATGAAGAGCCTGACTCCTTCCTTACTCTCTGGTCTCTCCTCACTCTGTTCCTTTGACCATGAAGAGCCTGACTCCTTCCTTACTCTCTGGTCTCTCCTCACTCTGTTCCTTTGACCATGAAGAGCCTGACTCCTTCCTTACTCTCTGGTCTCTCCTCACTCTGTTCATTTGACCATGAAGAGCCTGACTCCTTCCTTACTCTCTGGTCTCTCCTCACTCTGTTCCTTTGACCATGAAGAGCCTGACTCCTTCCTTACTCTCTGGTCTCTCCTCACTCTGTTCATTTGACCATGAAGAGCCTGACTCCTTCCTTACTCTCTGGTCTCTCCTCACTCTGTTCCTTTGACCATGAAGAGCCTGACTCCTTCCTTACTCTCTGGTCTCTCCTCACTCTGTTCATTTGACCATGAAGAGCCTGACTCCTTCCTTACTCTCTGGTCTCTCCTCACTCTGTTCCTTTGACCATGAAGAGCCTGACTCCTTCCTTACTCTCTGGTCTCTCCTCACTCTGTTCATTTGACCATGAAGAGCCTGACTCCTTCCTTACTCTCTGGTCTCTCCTCACTCTGTTCCTTTGACCATGAAGAGCCTGACTCCTTCCTTACTCTCTGGTCTCTCCTCACTCTGTTCCTTTGACCATGAAGAGCCTGACTCCTTCCTTACTCTCTGGTCTCTCCTCACTCTGTTCATTTGACCATGAAGAGCCTGACTCCTTCCTTACTCTCTGGTCTCTCCTCACTCTGTTCATTTGACCATGAAGAGCCTGACTTGGTCTCTGGCTCCGCCGGCGAACACAGCAGCATGGGGGGGGGGGTTAATACCCAAAACACTATTTGGCAGATATGAGCACAGCTCGGAGAAGTATTTGATTTCACAATGCTTAAGGAGAAAAATGTGTGCTGTGATTTTGTGTGCGTGTGTGTGTTTGAATGGTCCCTGGGGGTGGGAGGGGGGTGTGTGGTTGGCCCGGGGGCTGAGACAGGGAGGAGGTCTACTTGGATTGGACAGTCGACTGAGAACTCCTCCAGCCTGGAGACGACACAGAGGAGACCCACTGATACCTCGTTCAACAACAGCGGGTCTGACGCAGCGTCCGGTGTGAATGTCACAACAAGCAGCCGTGTGCGTCGAGGCCCAACCAATCCTCACGGCAATTGTTTCACGGCGACGGGACGACGTTACATTTCCGATACAGAAAGCCCTGGAGAGAGTGACCGAGGGAACCTCCCGAAGCCGCTTCGTCACAGCTCACAGTCGGTTCAGTTCCGCAGCTTTGGCCCGGCATCTCCCGTTCCGATCCAGGGCTCTGACTGTGTTGCGTCTTTGGCTCCGGCGAAGAGCTCTTCTGGGTCAGCCATCAGATCCCCCCTCCAGGCCCTCCCCTTGGTCAGGAAGCCCTGAGTCCCTTAACTCTAGAGCTCAGAGCAGAGAGAGAGAGAGAGACTGTTTGTCTTCAAACACAAGCATTGAGGTCTTAAAACACAGAGCGCTCATTAAAATGAAATCCATCCAGTGAGGCATCTGCAGCCTGGTCTGAACACACAGTATTCCTGTCAAATACCCCTTTTTATATCTAGTCCCAATCTTAACTCCTCTTTTGATTCCTCACTAGCTTCCTCTCCTCAGACTTCATATCTTCACTATTTTGCTTCCTTAAACCTCCACTCTGTCTCTATTTCTTTCTTCCTTTCTTTCTTTCTTTCTTTCTTTATTTCTTTCTTTCTTTCTTTCTTTCTTTCTTTCTTTCTTTCTTTCTTTCTTTCTTTCTTTCTTTCTTTCTTTCTTTCTTTCTTTCTTTCTTTCTTTCTTTCTTTTTCTCTTTCTCTTTCTCCTTTTCCTCTTTCTCTCTCTCTCTATGCCTTTATTTCTCTCTTTCTCTCTTTTTTTCTTTTTCTCTTTCTCTCCTTTTCCATCATCCCTTCTACACTCCTCTTTTCTGCAGTCCATTGGTCCACCATTGGACAGAGAACAGATTAGCTCCACACCCTTGTTTTATAGGCATATGAGCTCATTCTGGTTGTGAGAGTGGCCAGTGTTTTTGTAAAAAGGTTGTGTGATCTACATCATTTGGAGCGGAGCACAGTGTGTTTGTAAAAAGGTTGTGTGAATCGATCTACATAATTATTTTGGAGTGGATCACAGTGTGTTTGTAAAAAGGTTGTGTGATCTACATCATTTGGACCGGAGCATAGCCATTGTGTGAGTTAATTCGGACATGGAAACACTGGCCAAACGTGTGTGTGTGTGTGTGTGTGTGTGTGTGTGTGTGTGTGTGTGTGTGTGTGTGTGTGTGTGTGTGTGTGTGTGTGTGTGTGTGTGTGTGTGTGTGTGTGTGTGTGTGTGTGTGTGTGTGTGTGTGTGTGTGTGTGTGTGTGTGTGTGTGTGTGTGTGTGTGTGTGTGTGTGTGTGTGTGTGTGTGTGTGTGTGTGTGTGTGTGAGAACAGTTAAATTCCCGCCCAATAATATACACGCAAACCCAAAATGAAAGAAAAATGCTCCCTACCTTTTTGATAAACTAACAGAGTCGTAAAATGAACAAATGGAGCTGTGAACCCATTCACACTGTGCTTGTAATGTAAACACCTATTACTGTTGTGGTGTTGGACTAATTTAGTTTTTTGTCAGTGCAGTGTTGTGCAACTGCTCTGTTCAGAGTAAAGTACTGTAATGGTTGTCTTGTGACTAAAGCCCTGTGCGTGTGCGTGTGCACATGTGTTCTTAAACCGTGTTGAACTATTACAGTCTTACCGTATAATGTAACCGGTGATTCAAATTAATCATTTGAAATGTGTGTGTGTTTTCCAGGCCCTGGGTGACTCACACTTCCCCAGTATGTTGAGGCAGCTGCTGCCCTTGATGAAGCCCCGTGGAGGCGAAGGAGACGCAGGCTCGAGGTCGGAGGAGGAGTGTGGTCCTGACGAGCTGCTCCTCCTGCTGGTCTACCTGTACTCCCTGGCCGAGGAGGCGCAGCCCAGAGACCGGGAGGAAGAGGAGGAGGAGGAGGAGAAGCTGGAGGGGGAGCTGATAGGAGCACTCACCCTGGTCATCGCCACGGAGACAGAGCTCAGCCCCCTGCTGCAGAAACTCACCGGTGAGAGAGACGGTGTAGCCGTGGGCCAGACTTCGAAGGGTTTGCGGTTCTTTGTGTTTGTTTTCACCTGCATGGAGTAACTGATGGGCGGGGCTACTGCATTGGGACAACTCAAAAAGGTATAGCTTTTCAATTGTATTGTGGCAAACTCCACCCCTCTGGGATTCCTAGCAGGTTAACACAAATGCTAAGAAGTGGACAGATCTGGGTGTAGCAAGTGAATGAATAACGATCTTCCTTCCCTCAGCAACAACCACAGACGTGCCCTTGAGCAAACCACTTGACCTCCAAACTGCCCCGGTGGAGCAGTGTCAGACTGTGGTTGTACCGGGCAGCAGGTTGTAGGGGGGGGGGGTAGTGATGCACTGCAAACCCTCCCAAGGTAAACGAAGGTTAAAGAAACCAAAATTGCTAATACTCTTTCATCCATGTCTGATGGAAACACGACACCAACATCACAGCCTGCAATGTGCTGAGGACCCATGGCTGTGGGTGTGCTAAGAGGAAAGAAGGAGAGCGTTATGAAGGAGAAGAAGTGGTTGTTTATCTCTTCTCTCTCCATCCTGTCCTATTAATGCCAGGAGGACTCTGTCAGCAGACCTCACACCCCATCTCTCTCCTGCTCTCCTCACGACACACACCATCACGTCACACATGGTAACAACTACACACGTAATGGCTGGACCGTGGGAATGGCTGAAGTGTGTGTGTGTGTGTGTGTGTGTGTGTGTGTGTGTGTGTGTGTGTGTGTGTGTGTTTGTGTGTGTGCATAATGTGAGGGACAAATTAGTGTTGGATCACCAAGCCCTACCCTGCATTTTACAACCCCTCTATCCCAGTGACGTGTGTGTGTGTGTGTGTGTGTGTGTGTGTGTGTGTGTGTGTGTGTGTGTGTGTGTGTGTGTGTGCCGTTAGTCAACTATTAGTCGGGGGGGGGGGGGGGAAATGTTTAATATATATATATATATATATATATATATATATATATATATATATATATATATATTTTTCATTACATTTGGGCTGTGGGGGGTGCTTAATGTCTGAAGGAGTCGACTTAAGGCTTCTTGTCCTCTGCAAAAGCATGCAATTGGTCCACTGATGGATACATCTTGATATTTGTCCTCTTTCAGTGCCTCTGTGCCTGTTTTCTTATGCAGTTAGCCTCTGGTATGCGTGCCATTAGCGTTAGCCACGCTTCTAGGCCTCTTTTCTTTTGGAAATAATGATAAATAATTATAATTTTTTTGTATTCGACTAAGAGGTTGGCAGTCGACTACGGCTTCTTTCGGCCGATTAGTCGACTAATCGACTAATAGGGGTCAGCCCTATGTGCACACATTATGTGAGAGAGAAATGAGTGTTGGAACACCAAGCCATGCCCTGCAGTCTGTACAGCCCGTCCATCCCAGTAACAATTCTATTATTCACCTGTTGAGTTGGAACAGAACAAATACAGTCTCAGTGTCAGTCTCTGTGTGCTGGTCTGGCTGGTTCTGGTCTCTGTTGCTTCAGCTGAACAGCTCAAGGCCAGCTCTGCTGACGATGAATTAGGCCTTTACCTCAAGACCACAACCCACTGCACCACCCATAGTTAGAGCTCCACTAACCTTGAGCCTGTACACACTTACGCACACACATGCGCGCATGCACACACACACACACACACACACACACACACACACACACACACACACACACACACACACACACACACTGCTCCCTAGCCACATAGCTCATAATTAAATATGTTTTTAGTTTGGATCAGCTCTTTACCTTAGCATACACCCTGAAATAATGGACCACACCATGATTGGGTTTTCATCTCATATCAAACACACATACCTATATAATAGGGTTGGTTAAACTCACTCTCTATCCTTATTCCTTTCTCTCTCTCTCTCCCTCTCTCTCTCTCTATCTCTCTCTCTCTCTCTCTCTCTCTCCCTCTCTCTCTCTCTCTCTCTCTCTATCTCTATCTCTCTCCCTCTGTGTATGTAACACTGCTAATAAACCATGTAGTTCTCTCTCTCTCTTCCTGTTCTCTATGTTAAAGTGTGAAGTGGATGCAAGGGGCCTCTTGGCAGCAGCCAGCCCAGAGCTGTGGCTCATGTTAAAAACTTGACTCTCTGTTATAAACACTTCAGTGGAAATTACCCTGTCAGTGTGTACCAGGTGTGTCTTGGAAAGAGAGAAAAATAAAGACTGTGTGTGTGTGTGTGTGTGTGTGTGTGTGTGCACATTTATTTCGATTGAGCATTTTGTGTGTACGTGTGTCTGCATTTGTGTGTATGTGTGTGTGTGCATAATGTACATGTGTGCCAGCTTTGTGTGTGCAGACATACTATACAGCTACACACACACACACACATATGCAGACACACACAAAATGCACAATCAAAATAACTGTGCACATATATTATATGTGCACAGTTATTTTGATTGTGCATTTTGTGTGTGTCTGCATATGTGTGTGTGTGTGTAGCTGTATAGTTTTTATGGCAGCAGATGAATTGCTTGGCGGGGGTAATACTAGTCGGGGGGCCGTCTTTTTCTTCATCCAGAGAACAACATTGATTGTGACATTCTGCCCAATTAAAGACTGGAATGGAAAACAGACGCAGAGTGAAACCTGGTCACCATGAGAACAATGTTTTTACAAAGCCCTCTTTACTGTTCCCCTTGGCTAGCTTACCACACACACACACACACACACACACACACACACACACACACACACACACACACACACACACACACACACACACACACACACACACACACACACACACACATATGCACAAACAGTACATGCACATGCATGCACACACACACACACAAATGCACACAAATGCTAGCTACAATAGTACACATCATGGTTTCCGTAAATAAAGAAAATCTGGAACATTTGGATAAATTCCGGACAAATATTATCAGTGTTTATTGAGCTTAAAAACAATTGATAGGCTATATAAATAATGATATTATCATTGTCGATTTAGTAAAAAAAAATATTGACAAGTAGGCTACTTTTGTTTATACATTATATACATTTTTTTATAATTCCCGTCGGACTAGCTCAGCCATAAAGTTGTTGACGAAAGACTCAGACTATTGCCTGTGTTGTTAAGTGGCGTTAAATACATGGAGAGACCCTCTGTATATATCCATTTCAGTGTTTGTTTTTGTTTTAGTGAATGAGAGAGAAATTAGACTTTCTCGGACACCACCAAGCCACAGCTCTGCTGTGTACCAAAACAGAGATGAAACAGAGTGAGAACCTGCCTCTGTACCAAAACAGAGATGAAACAGAGAGAGAACCTGCCTCTGCACCAAAACAGAGATGAAACAGAGTGAGAACCTGCCTCTGTACCAAAACAGAGATGAAACAGAGTGAGAACCTGCCTCTGCACCAAAACAGAGATGAAACAGAGAGAGAACCTGCCTCTGCACCAAAACAGAGATGAAACAGAGAGAGAACCTGCCTCTGTACCAAAACAGAGATGAAACAGAGAGAGAACCTGCCTCTGCACCAAAACAGAGAGAGAACAGAGAGAGAACCTGCCTCTGCACCCAAACAGAGATGAAACAGAGAGAGAACCTGCCTCTGCACCAAAACAGAGATGAAACAGAGAGAGAACCTGCCTCTGCACCAAAACAGAGATAAAACAGAGAGAGAACCTGCCTCTGCACCAAAACAGAGATGAAACAGAGAGAGAACCTGCCTCTGTACCAAAACAGAGATGAAACAGAGAGAACCTGCCTCTGCACCAAAACAGAGATAAAACAGAGAGAGAACCTGCCTCTGCACCAAAACAGAGATAAAACAGAGAGAGAACCTGCCTCTGCACCAAAACAGAGATGAAACAGAGAGAGAACCTGCCTCTGCACCCAAACAGAGATGAAACAGAGAGAGAACCTGCCTCTGCACCAAAACAGAGATGAAACAGAGAGAGAACCTGCCTCTGCACCAAAACAGAGATGAAACAGAGAGAGAACCTGCCTCTGCACCAAAACAGAGAGAGAACAGAGAGAGAACCTGCCTCTGCACCCAAACAGAGATGAAACAGAGAGAGAACCTGCCTCTGCACCAAAACAGAGATGAAACAGAGAGAGAACCTGCCTCTGCACCAAAACAGAGATAAAACAGAGAGAGAACCTGCCTCTGCACCAAAACAGAGATGAAACAGAGAGAGAACCTGCCTCTGTACCAAAACAGAGATGAAACAGAGAGAACCTGCCTCTGCACCAAAACAGAGATAAAACAGAGAGAGAACCTGCCTCTGCACCAAAACAGAGAGAGAACAGAGAGAGAACCTGCCTCTGCACCAAAACAGAGATGAAACAGAGAGAGAACCTGCCTCTGCACCAAAACAGAGATGAAACAGAGAGAGAACCTGCCTCTGCACCAAAACAGAGATAAAACAGAGAGAGAACCTGCCTCTGCACCAAAACAGAGATAAAACAGAGAGAGAACCTGCCTCTGCACCAAAACAGAGATGAAACAGAGAGAGAACCTGCATGCCTCTGCACCCAAACAGAGATGAAACAGAGAGAGAACCTGCCTCTGTACCAAAACAGAGATGAAACAGAGAGAGAACCTGCCTCTGTACCAAAACAGAGAGAGAACAGAGAGAGAACCTGCCTCTGCACCAAAACAGAGATGAAACAGAGAGAACCTGCCTCTGCACCAAAACAGAGATAAAACAGAGAGAGAACCTGCCTCTGCACCAAAACAGAGAGAGAACAGAGAGAGAACCTGCCTCTGCACCAAAACAGAGATGAAACAGAGAGAACCTGCCTCTGCACCAAAACAGAGATGAAACAGAGAGAACCTGCCTCTGCACCAAAACAGAGATAAAACAAAGAGAGAACCTGCCTCTGCACCAAAACAGAGAGAGAACAGAGAGAGAACCTGCCTCTGTACCAAAACAGAGAGAGAACAGAGAGAGAACCTGCCTCTGTACCAAAACAGAGAGAGAACAGAGAGAGAACCTGCCTCTGTACCAAAACAGAGATAAAACAGAGAGAGAACCTGCATCTGCACCAAAACAGAGAGAGAACAGAGAGAGAACCTGCCTCTGCACCAAAACAGAGAGAGAACAGAGAGAGAACCTGCCTATGCACCAAAACAGAGATAAAACAGAGAGAGAACCTGCCTCTGCACCAAAACAGAGAGAGAACAGAGAGAGAACCTGCCTCTGCACCAAAACAGAGATGAAACAGAGAGAACCTGCCTCTGTACCAAAACAGAGATGAAACAGAGAGAACCTGCCTCTGCACCAAAACAGAGATAAAACAGAGAGAGAACCTGCCTCTGCACCAAAACAGAGATAAAACAGAGAGAGAACCTGCCTCTGCACCAAAACAGAGAGAGAACAGAGAGAGAACCTGCCTCTGCACCAAAACAGAGAGAGAACAGAGAGAGAACCTGCCTCTGCACCAAAACAGAGAGAGAACAGAGAGAGAACCTGCCTCTGCACCAAAACAGAGAGAGAACAGAGAGAGAACCTGCCTCTGCACCAAAACAGAGAGAGAACAGAGAGAGAACCTGCCTCTGCACCAAAACAGAGATAAAACAGAGAGAGAACCTGCCTCTGCACCAAAACAGAGAGAGAACAGAGAGAGAACCTGCCTCTGCACCAAAACAGAGATAAAACAGAGAGAGAACCTGCCTCTGTACCAAAACAGAGAGAGAACCTGCCTCTGTACCAAAACAGAGAGAGAACAGAGAGAGAACCTGCCTCTGCACCAAAACAGAGATAAAACAGAGAGAGAACCTGCCTCTGCACCAAAACAGAGATGAAACAGAGAGAGAACCTGCCTCTGCACCAAAACAGAGAGAGAACAGAGATAGAACCTGCCTCTGCACCAAAACAGAGAGAGAACAGAGAGAGAACCTGCCTCTGCACCAAAACAGAGATAAAACAGAGAGAGAACCTGCCTCTGCACCAAAACAGAGAGAGAACAGAGAGAGAACCTGCCTCTGCACCAAAACAGAGAGAGAACAGAGAGAGAACCTGCCTCTGCACCAAAACAGAGAGAGAACAGAGAGAGAACCTGCCTCTGCACCAAAACAGAGAGAGAACAGAGAGAGAACCTGCCTCTGTACCAAAACAGAGATGAAACAGAGAGAGAACCTGCCTCTGTACCAAAACAGAGAGAGAACAGAGAGAGAACCTGCCTCTGTACCAAAACAGAGATAAAACAGAGAGAGAACCTGCATCTGCACCAAAACAGAGAGAGAACAGAGAGAGAACCTGCCTCTGCACCAAAACAGAGAGAGAACAGAGAGAGAACCTGCCTCTGCACCAAAACGGAGAGAGAACAGAGAGAGAACCTGCCTCTGCACCAAAACAGAGAGAGAACAGAGAGAGAACCTGCCTCTGCACCAAAACAGAGAGAGAACAGAGAGAGAACCTGCCTCTGTACCAAAACAGAGAGAGAACAGAGAGAGAACCTACCTCTGTACCAAAACAGAGAGAGAACAGAGAGAGAACCTGCCTCTGCACCAAAACAGAGAGAGAACAGAGAGAGAACCTGCCTCTGTACCAAAACAGAGAGAGAACAGAGAGAGAACCTGCCTCTGTACCAAAACAGAGAGAGAACAGAGAGAGAACCTGCCTCTGTACCAAAACAGAGAGAGAACAGAGAGAGAACCTGCCTCTGTATCAAAACAGAGAGAGAACAGAGAGAGAACCTGCCTCTGCACCAAAACAGAGATGAAATAGAGTGAGAACCTGCCTCTGTACCAAAACAGAGAGAGAACAGAGAGAGAACCTGCCTCTGCACCAAAACAGAGAGAGAACAGAGAGAGAACCTGCCTCTGCACCAAAAAAGAGATAAAACAGAGAGAGAACCTTCCTCTGCCCCAAAACAGAGATAAAACAGAGAGAGAACCTGCCTCTGCACCAAAACAGAGAGAGAACAGAGAGAGAACCTGCCTCTGCACCAAAACAGAGATAAAACAGAGAGAGAACTTGCCTCTGCACCAAAACAGAGATAAAACAGAGAGAGAACCTGCCTCTGCACCAAAACAAAGATAAAACAGAGAGAGAACCTGCCTCTGCACCAAAACAGAGATAAAACAGAGAGAGAACAGAGAGAACCTGCCTCTGCACCAAAACAGAGATAAAACGGAGAGAGAACCTGCCTCTGTACCAAAACAGAGATAAAACAGAGAGAGAACCTGCCTCTGCACCAAAACCGAGATGAAACAGAGAGAGAACCTGCCTCTGTACCAAAACAGAGAGAGAACAGAGAGAGAACAGAGACTTTCTCGGACAGCCCCAAGCCACGGCTCTGCTGTGTACCAAAACACATCTTGGCACACTGGAGACAGGGATCAAGCAGGCTACCTTGGCCAGTTTAACCCACTCTGGAATTATTATTATTACCGGACATTATGACAGGAGAGATTTAAATATGTCAGACGTCAACAGATTTTCATGGTAACATACTGGTAATTACCGGATAGTGGAAATCCTGTACACATACACCTCTCTCTCTCTCTCTCTCTCTCTCTCTCTCTCTCTCTCTCTCTCTCTCTCTCTCTCTCTCTCTCTCTCTCTCGCTCTCTCTCTCTCTCTCTCTCTCGCTCTCTAAAGCCCTCAATGAAGGTCCTAAATAGTCTAGATCCCTGCTCAAAATGCACTAAATCATAATTTTACTCAACATAAAATCACATTTAAAGGATAAGGCTGGAGTAATTTTATTTGCAGAAGTCATCGATTGTATTGTTTGTCATTGTTTTCTTCACTGAGCCGTACTTTAGCATATCAATCAATTATTATAGTGTATAGTGTATTTCAATTCATTTTATTTTCATTATTTTTTAAAAGGCTTATATCAATATTATATTATTTCAGTATGAATTTGATTACAGACCAACACAAACAGCTTTGGTTCTTAACCTCTTATATTTTCAAAAAATTTGCCTAAAAGTACATACCGGTACCCAAGTAAATGGACGATTTCTCCACTTCTACAAGGTCCATTTGCATGTTATTGGTATATAGGGACATCTATGGACCTCAGGATTTTGTTCAAATCCTGCATTCTAGTGAATTTTCATAGTAACACTGCACTTCAGACAACCTACAACGTTAGGTTATGACTATAACCAAGTTCTGTTAGTTAGGGCGATGCTTGGCTTCGCCTTCTGCACTATCTCGCGTACGTGCACGCGTACTGAATAAACCACAAATGTACCTCTAATACCAGTATTAGTCTGACCACACCCCTCATCAGCTTACCTTCATAAGCAGGTGTGTGGTCACCTGCTCTCCTCCTTCCCAAGCTTTCACCACAAGGTGAGGTCAAGGGCTGCAGCGGCCGTCCGAAGCCAAGCATCGCCCTAACTAACAGAACTTGGTTATAGTCATAACCTAACGTTCTGTATCGTTAGGGCTCAGCTTGGCTTCGCCTTCTGCACAAGGGAGGCCAAGCGGAGCCACTTGGCTGACAAATACACCCCGCTGACAGCCCCCCAAAACCATCAGAACAGGGAGGGCCGAGCCCCCCCGACCCCCCCTAATGGAGGGTATCCCCCCTATTAGAGGCTTCACGGGAAGGCGACGGACCCGACCGTGCGAAGAGCTCTCAAGCAACTTAACGCACAGGGTGAGCAGACCGTGGCTTGACCCCACGACTACACACACGCACAACCCGCATGCCACCCGGGAACGAACGGAGGAACAACCTCGTTACTGCCCCCAGAATCACGGGGTCAAGGGCAAACCCAACCCCGTGGCAAGGCCGTAGCAGCGGAGCGCGAAGGAAGACCCAGACCCACCAAAGGGACTGGACCCCCGGAATGGGGGCCCGGAGAAGTCCATGATGCCAGCATCAAGACCCCACCAGGGGGGCACCTAGTGACCCCGCCCCTCACATCGCCAGCGTATTCGGACAAAGGCCCCTCAGCCGAGCGGGCCCTGTCCCCCTCAACAGCACACCGCCTGGAACACAAGCCCTGCAACAGGCAGACAGCATGGTCATAACACACAAGAGTTAACCAACGGAACAGGCAGTGCACCGGGGAAGACCAGGCAACAGGCTGTCAACCCAAGCCTGGAACAACTGCGGACGAGGCAGGCGCCAGAAAGGACAGCCGAAACAGCCGCCCCGGCGGAAGGGGCGTATGCTGGCGTTGTCGCATAACCAAGCTTTCAACAGCACGTCAGGAGCGGGATCCGTAGACCACACGGCCCCTGACAGCTGCCCACAGAAAAGCCCATACGATCGGCAGACGTCATGAACGTGCAGGGGCACCCTCAACCGGAGAACCGGGAGTTGACACTGCAGCAACACACCAGAGAACCAACCACCCAGGCATCACCCCATGCAACGGTTGGTCCCATAACCCCTCAGGAAAACCCCGAAACGCACCGGCGGTACCACCGCAGCCCGCGTTCCGGTTCCCAACAGGGCCATCCCGGGCCTACAGGTCAACGGGCATCACCCCGGACCGGGCCCGGCGATACGGGGAGCACAGGATCCCAAAGGAGGTTAACCCCACCCAACAGGCTCCTCAGCGCCAAAACGCAAGAGAAGAGCGTAATATGGAAGACCAGCCCCCAGCACCCCGCACTCGGTACCAACAAGGGGTCCCATAACGCACAACCCTGTGACACCCGGATCGACCTAGCATTTTTCCCCCCGAAAAAACCCTAAGTCCCTCAGGGTACCAGAACAGCAGATCTGCATCCCCAGCGGACAACGGGTGCACTGATCTGGACCAGCGCGACCAGAACCAGTCCCGTGCCCTAACCACGCCGACCTGCCAACCCCAGGAGAAGGGGCAGATATGCGCGTCTGATCCCAACATAAAAAGAAGGCGCCACCCAGACGTGTCGGTATGAACCGCGTCCGGCGGCCCACCCCTAGGGCGTGAGACCCTTCCCATATGCCCAGACCCATTCCGTCATCATCCCCTGACATGAACGGGAACCCATCGACAACACACAGGATGTCGGAAGAGGAAAAACCCCCATCCCAATTGCTCCATAAAAACGCTGTTTCACCAAAGCAAACGAGGCGCGCCAGTCAGCAACGGCCAAAGCACATCCTGAGCCAGCACTATGTGTGCGTTTGGACATACCCACATCAACAATAGGCCGGCTAGACCACCATATTGAATCCCCAAGACGCCCAGGGAAACGACAAGAGGGGCGAGATGCAATCAACTCCATGAATGAACATTCAACTCTTTATAAAATAAAGAAAAGGCATCACACGTATGACCTAACTGCACAGCTGGGAGTAAAAAACCCTGTGTTTTCACATGATTTTAATCCAGTCACTCCTCTTAATCAGAGTGTAAGACCAGATTCCCCCAGAAACACCTTCCCACATGAGACCACGGTCAAGAAAAAGATATGTAAACTGTGAGACACGTGACCAACAGACTCAAGTTTGACACAAAAACGAGCGCAGCAGGTTAAGTCCTGCGCTCTACCCTCGACATCTTTACGACACCAGCTCATGGAAGGCGTCGCCATAGCAACAACGCTATAACGGGCGGGGAAAACCCACCGGATCCTGTCATAACAGGAGTCGGTAGAATACCCCTCCCCCCCCCCCCCTCCCCCGCCAAGCACTGGCTTGGCCCTGACTGGCTCAGCAGGAGGGTCAACAACCTCTAAACCAATCAAGTGGGTAAAGGAGGGGTTTATCCGACACCCCCTCCCGAAAAACACACCTTCTATCCCTACACACAGAAAACAACCGTAGCCATTTTGAAAACCTCTGGTAGAACAAAACACATATAGCATAAGCTAATACAATGTTAGCTACCCACAAAGTGTAAAAGGGTTTACAACAAAAAACACAAGTCGCCTGTGCGTGAATCCCATACCCGCAGCCTAAGCTATAGGAAGACGTTGAACGAGAGTAATGGCTAGGCCATGAAAAGTGTGTACGAGCATTACTGCAACTAACAACACAGCGTTGTGAACACATACTTAGTTAAAGCAATGGAATATCACCAGTTCTAATTGCATGTGGAGCATCAAGCTAATAGAACCTATTACCGAGTGTAAGTTGCAGACCTTGCTTAAAAACTCGTAACACAACACAACTCATTCCCCCAACGTAACAGGGTAGATTCATAAAACACAACCCCACCACATGATTTGTATTGAAGAAACACACAGTTTGTTCGGCCAACCACAGTCCCCCTTATATCAGGGAACTTTTTTATTAAATAAATAATATGTGATCAAGGCACAAAATCATAGGGGGGCCGGGGAGGGTGTAGAGGAGGGGACACAGAGGGGGAAAAGTCACTCAGCGGCGCCTGCCACCTCGCGCCGCTCGAGTCTGGCCACCCCGGGGAGCCCCGGAGGGACGGTAGTTTACAGTCTGCTGGACACGACGTTCCCTACCGTCTCCTCCGGTCTGGGATGGGCCGGCGGTGGCTGAAGCGTCGCCTCGTCTCCTAGCCCTCTTGGCAGGGCCAGCAGCGGCGGCGGGAGCAGTGGTAGCGGCGACGGAGACAGCTCGACGTCGCGGAAGCCTTCTGCCCCCACCGGCAAGGACGGGAGGCGGAAAATGGGGTTGGAGGATGGATCTCTCCTCTGCCATCTCTCTGCATGTTGAGGTCATCAATAGCAGGGCCTTCCCGAACAGGCCAGCGTCGGAGAGGTCGGCCGTCAGAAGAGGGGCTCTCTTCTTCTCAGGTACACGAGCCTGTTCCAGCCAAAGGTGACGCTGGCCCAGGGTGGCCAGGGCGCGCACTTTACCCATGGCTATGGCTAGCACCTGGGAGAGGTGCAGCACAGCTCCCGCAGCCTGGGTGATCTGATCGCACCTCACCTCGTTCAGATCCGCGCCGCCCGTCATTATCCCCGATACAAATCTAGCCAGGTGGGCGATGTTAGAAGCCGCAGCCAGCGACTGTGTACCGGCGATAAATGACTGGTCACCCCAATAAGCCAATCGCCTAGCCGACCTCCCCTGGAGGACCGGCTTGCATAGGGGCTCCCACACCATATCCGGACAGAGGAGCGCGGCCATCGGATTGTCAAGCCGAGGTACGCCCTCCCCCATACCTTTGACCAACCCCGACACCCGCGTAACTGGTACGTAGGCGGGAGTCAGTCCCATGATGTTGGAGACCGCCTGGCCCCGACGAACATAGGCCCCCATCGATGGGAAAAATGGGTAGACAACGTCCACCCCTCTCACCGGGGGACGCTGCCAGGGATGGCCTATGAGGTCATCAGGGACAGGAGCAGGCAATGGCTGCGGCAGCGGCACACCGTTTGCAGCGGCGGCTACCGCCATGAGCTCGGGAAACAAGGCCCGCAGTTCCCCCTGCGGACCCTCCTCCACCGACCCCGCATCCCTCGCATACAGCAGGCTGCGACTGGTCAAGGAGCCACAATCCGATGCGGCCGACAGTAGGGCATCCTGTTGATGAGGCCAAGGTGGTTCCCCGACATCCTCGAACAAGGCGCCCCGTGGAGCCATTTCCCCCCACCCCGGGGTCTCCGGAGGAGGGATACTCTCCTCCACGGGACCATCATACAAGAACCCGTCCGCCTCCTCCATGAAGTCTTCAGTTTCCATCAGAAATCCAGAGTCGGACGCGGCCTCGCTGGTCTCCAGCAATTCCCCAAACCCAGGCCGTTCGCGTCTGCACGCCACCATGTGACGACGTGAGCGAGCAGACGCAAAAAGTTTTCGTCGCAAATCCCCTGGCTCTAAGACAATCCCCCGTTCATCAACGGGCGATTCCCCAGAAACAGAGGAACCAGAGTCGAGATCAGGCCATCGCCGGAGCGACGGCTCCGAACCCTCGGCTCGTCGGTGAGGAAAACTATCCACCGGCAGTCTCCCGGGCTGGGTCGGCAACCACGAGAGTGGCAACAGCCCAGCACCGGAACGCACGACGGAGGCGGGAATGGAGAATCGGTGGTGAAGAGTAGGTCTAGCGGGTCTACTCTCCGCGGAATACATTATGACCCAAACCTTTTTCTTATATAAACAAGTGAGAGAAGAAAAAGGTTAGGCACAATGTAAACCTAGTCACAACTCTTTTCAACTTATCAACGACACGTCAAGTGGGGTACTACCGAGGCACTTCCTTGTGGTGAAAGCGAGAAGGAGGAGAGCAGGTGACCACACACCTGCTTATGAAGGTAAGCTGATGAGGGGTGTGGTCAGACTAATACTGGTATTAGAGGTACATTTGTGGTTTATTCAGTACGCGTGCACGTACGCGAGATAGTGCAGAAGGCGAAGCCAAGCTGAGCCCTAACGATACAGAACTGGTGATGGTGTCTAGGTCTTCTTTAAGTGCTAAACAGCTTAGAGCAGTCACTGCTGTTTTTTGTGGTATTTTTTCATACACACATCTTACCAAGTGTGTATTAACATCCTCACAAACCAACAAAGAACATGATCTATATCAAAAAGTATAATTTATGTTTTTTTAAGTTTTTTTTTACTCACTGAGCACTCATTGCCACCAATGCAAATGAGTGCTCACTGAGTTAAAAAAAAACACACAAATTATACTTTGGGGGGAGCTATTATACTTTGGGGGCCCCCCAAAGTATTAACATGCAGCGGGAATCACTGGTCTGTTACAGTAAATTATAGTAAACTGTAATGAACCAGTTATTTTTTTTCAACTTTGACTGTGAATAACACCATGCTAACATTGACCAGACGTGAAAAAGCTCATTCAATACCTTCTTGAGATCAATCGGACCAATCGGAACTAGGCAAAATCTGCATATGGCTCGCCGATAACAAACTATCATTACACATGGGCAAAACAGAGTCCATTCTCTTCGGTTCAAATAACAAACTCAGCAAGACCGACGGCTTCTCAGTTACAGTGGGTGACAATATTGTCACAAGGAAAGATGAAATTACATACCTGGGTTCCATCCTAGAGGCTAATCTTTCCTGTGACAAAATGGCATCCAATGTAATAAAAAAAGTCAACCAACGAACTCGATTCTTGTACCGGATCTCCTCTCTGGTAAACAAGAATACCCTGAAGACTCTGGCAGGAGCACTCATTCAAGGGTACTACGACTATGCTTGCACCTCATGGTAGGGCTGGGCGATATGGCCTAAATATGATATCACGATATTTTCTGACCTTTCGGCGATACACGATACACATCACGATGTTTTTCTTTTTTACCCCAAACGATTCATTATGAGGCTTACCAAGACAGTATTTGAGTTTGCAAGCTAACATTAAAGACAAAATAAAATACCCATGCATTTAGCATTTTTATATTATATATTAGATTTAGATTATTGGATTATTAGATTATAATATATTGCATATATTTAGCAATGAGATATTATATGATTTAGATATGAAATATGATGAATTGAAAATGGGGGACCCTGATGTAAACAAGACAAAAGTCTTTCTCTGGTCTGCATCCCCTTAATGTATGTATGTAATGAGCTGTACTGTACCCATTCTGCAATATGTTAATAAAGTTTTAAATCAATCAATCAATCAATAGCATTTTAGCATTTTTATGAAACTACTGTATATTTGTATGTCTCTAAATGTTTTGATGAATTGAAAATGGAGACCTTTATGTAAAAAAGCCGAAAGTCTTTTTCTGGTCTTCATCCTCCTGTACTGTATTGTACCCATTCTGCAATATGTTAATAAAGTTTTCATTCATTCATTCTGACGGACAACAGAATAATTTTGATTGACAGTCGAGTCTGCCAATTACGTCACACCGCTTGCACCCTGCTGTTCTTAGCACCAATCGGCAAGCGCCATTAGTTTTTGACTTCCTGAATGTCCGGTGTGCTGACATCAACAAAGCTACTTACATTAGCTCCCCGCAACCGACTAGTAGGAGACCAGTGCACCACAGGATGACTAAATGAGCCATAATGATTTTACCTCAACGAATGTTATAATAAAAGCCTTTCCATACATCTGTCTGATTGAAAACTTTATTAACAGACCGCGGAATGGGCATATCTCAACACAGGCTGAGATATGAACGAGTAACGTGTGGACCAGATTGACGTGACACAATCCTATTGGGCAAAACATCACGATATCCACGATACGTTGAAAAAGTGTATTGTTAATGAACTGTACCCGATATTTATATAATATCGTCATATCGCCCAGCCCTACCTCATGGTACCAAAGCACCTCAAAGGCACTAAAAACTAAATTACAAACATCTCAAAACAAACTGGTCAGACTACTGCTTGACCTGACTCCTAGAACCCACCTCACCCCTGCCCACTTTGACAACCTAGGATGGCTTAGAGTAGACGACAGAGTACAGCAACTTGCAATGGGCCTGGTCTACAAGATACACTACACGACCAAGGTACCCATGTACATGTCAAAATACTTCCCAAAGGTCAGTGAATACCACGATCACAACACCAGAGGGAGCTCCACAAATCATGTTAAACCCAGATTCGGCTCAAACAAGGGACTAAACACGTTTCGCAATTATGCCACATTAATGTGGAACGCCCTACCCAAAGCTGTAAAGGAATGTGAATCACTACCCACTTTCAAAAACACTCTCAAAGAACACCTACGGGAGACTGCAATTCGAAACTGGCCCCTGCAAATGTCCTAACCCAACCCCCTCCAATGTACAGTAAATGACCAAGTATGGCTTCGTCAATATTCCAATGTACAGTGTCCCCCACCCACCCCCTACCCAACCCCCAACCCCACCCACCCACCCACCCAACCACCTCCAATGTACAGTGTCACCCCCAGATACTGTACTGTAGATACTGTACTGAATTTTGCCATCCGGACACGCAATTTAAAATATGAATATAGAATATCAGGCCTATAAATTACCTTATGGTTCGGGCCAAAGCTCCTCTTTCCAATGGATTTAGTACCACCAGGCACCCGTTACAGGGCAGCAAACACTGTGAATTAAATCTACTGTAAGTACAGTTACTTTTGTATAATGTCCATAGCTCCGCCACACTTCTTTTTTGTAGACATTCACAGAAAGGTAAAGAAACAATATACGTTTTATTTTATGGCAATAACGTTCAGGTTTGTTCGACCCGTGAGATATAATCACGAAAATTATGTCAATATATCTTTTTTATATATTTTTAGTCAGCCGGCTGCAGCTTTGACAGCGGCTGGCTGGTGTGTGTTGGGTAGTGTAGTTTTATGAAACGCAAACGTTTGATTTACAGTATCAACAAGAAGAGGACTTGCGCTCTCAATTTATACGCATTTCAGTGGATCTTTTTGGAGGAGTTTGAACATGATTATAATTAATGTTGTTCTGTTTACTGTATGTGAAGTAGACTTGTGGGGACTGTAATCTAATCATTACATAATCATTGTTAATGTGATTCGGAAAGGTGACGACAGATTGAGGCGAGGTGAATAAACGAGTGTGGTGAGGTGACTAGATTGATCAACTTTACAACTAAGCATTTCCTGGCAGATAACAATATGAGAGTTAACCTACAAATATGAGACAGTTCTGAAAGCACAATAATGATGTAACTAAGAGATATTTAGATATTTACAATGCAATGAGATTGACAGATAGCCGGCCTGCCAACACACCAGAATGTATTTGCACCTCCTGTTGGCAGATAACAGAATAGCACTTCCACAATAAATGACAACTCAGCTCAGTGTGAGTGTCACCTATTGCCGCCAGTAGAATGGAGCTACACATTTTGACTAATAAAAAATCGAATTAATTGTTTTTTCTAGTTTACAGGGACCTTCCCTAGTTTGCAGGAACTTTCCCTAGTACGCAGGAACTTATCCTAGTTTGCAGGAACTTTCCATAGTTCGCAGGAACTTGTCCTAGTTTGCAGAATGGGTACAATACAGTACAGCTCAATACAAACAATTCTTAAGGGGATGCAGACCAAAGAAAGACTTTCGTCTTGTTTACATCAGGGTCCCCCATTTTCAATTCATCATAACATATATGACATACATGACATACATGTAGACAGTACTGTTGCATCTAGACATTTATGACATACCAGATCTACAAATATACAGTACTGTTTATGATACAAAAAGAGACTAAAAAGATTATACATTTGAGGGGGAAGAAACTGTACATTGGAGGAGGTTGGGTAGGTGGGGGGGGGGGTAACTGTACATTGGAGGTGGTTGGGTGGGGGGTGGGGGGGTTGGGTAGGCGGGTTGGGGGGGGGGGGGGTTGTACATTGGAGGGGGTTGGGTTTGGACATTTACAGGGGCCAGTTTTGAATTGCAGTCTCCCGTAGGTGCTCTTTGAGAGTGAAGTTTTTATGTTTAACGTTAAACACATATCCCCCAGCAAATCTCTTAGTTACATTACTATTGTGCTGTCGGAACAGTCTTATGTTTGCAGGTGCATGTATTTAAAGTTCGCTTTTTTCTATATATTTTTTTAGTTGTAGTAGTCTTAGTTGCAACAACATTGTGTAAGCTAAGCAGGGTTGTGATTATAGGTGAAGTCTTTCCAAAATGTAGCGTCAATGTGGATAAAATAGGACTAGACTAGCAACTAGCGTTTCATTTGATAGTGGATTGAAAATCAATGCAAGCCTATTCATTGAGATGAAGAGCCAATAATTAAACAATTCTGTATAGGATTGGTATATAATTGATATTGACACTTGCCCAGTAGAGCAGGAAAAGAATGGCAGCATCTACCCTTTAAACTTAACTTAAAATATATTTGGTCTTTGCTGTTACTTGATGTGACATCATCACGCTGATTTCATAGCGAATTGAAAATCAAATGCAAGCCTGTTCCTTGAGATGAAAAGAGGCAATAATTCAACAACAACCGTAAGGCAATGGTGACAGAGTTTGGAACCCAACTGGGGCGTGAAGAGATTTGCACTTCAAACAATCTACAAAGTGTAGTCTGTTGCACGTTCCTGTTCAATGCGAGTATCAATATATGGCAAAACAGTATGCAGGGAACATTGCTCTGTTAATTTAACCCTGAAAATGTTCCTTTGTGTTCTAGTTAAGTGTTATTGAGATGGAACAGTTTGTGTAAAATATCCCAACTGTTAGACTCGACCACCACGGTTCGGAGCACCTAGGTTTACTATGGTACTGTAGAACTGGTGTGTATGGAGTGCTTTTGTTTGTATAACTGGCCTTTGACTATTTCCATTTACTGTCGTACAATACAAAGAATAAGGAATACTAAGTTCAGGAAACAGTAGTAATTCATGCCCACTGCATTTAAATCCAAAACTGAGCAGTTTTGTCCAGGCGAAGTGTTGGTTTGTCTTGGAAATGGCTATTGGGCGACTGGCAGGTTAACGTGGGCAGGAACGGTCCGGAAATACATTCTGGCATCTTAGATTGGAATTTTTTATTGGCTTTCTCCAGGTGAGGTGGTGAGTGCAGTGGGTATAAATGGACAACACAAGTTATATCACGTAACATTCTCTAGCATCGTTTAAGTTTTGGCACATTACAGATTAGTTTTGTCTATGTTAGAGATGGCGAGTGTGGGGCGCCCAAGTGGCGAACCATGTAACGCGATGCAGCCGACCCGGGTTCGATTCCCGGACCCGACGTCCTTTGCCGAATGTCTTCCCCCCTCTCTGTCTCCCGCTCTTCCTCTCTCTCTCTCTCTACCGGACTGCCCGGTAGTAAAAACAATTAAAAAAATCTACCAAAAACATAATTGGCGAGTGTGAGAATTGCACTGCGCGAGGTGTACAGTATGCAAATGTCAATACATGAAATGTTATGGGCCAGTTTGCATCACATCGCCCCGGTCCATTACCAGCACAAGGAAAGATCCGGGAAGGCAAAAGCAACTCCTTCTCTCCAAAATATTTAGACAACCTCTGCATTTAGATTCCATAATCCATCATCAAAATCCATAATTAACCTTAATGTTGTTATTTCTAGCTAACTCTATGCAGCCTAATGCAGTTTGTTATTTCAGTGCATACCATTGAGCCACATTAATATTTTCTCTCATAGTCACTTCAGCAACAGGTAATTTCCAAAAGTGGAACAGACACGAGGCAGAATAATTATCCAAGGCTAAAAGAGGGATGGCCCCTCACAGCAGAATTACCAGACTGCCCACAACTCTTGATTACACAGGGATGAGGGAAAGAAAAAAGTTAAGTTAAGCAGAGTTACCAGTTGATTACACCAGGATGAGGGAAAGAAAAAAGTTCTTCAGACACACCCCTTATGAGAGCCACCTATAATGAACAAATAACTGATAATATGACAAGTGGGGACAAGGGGCGACAGTGGCTCAGGAGGTAGAGCAGTCGTCTGGGCAGCATGTCGAAGTGTCCTTGAGCAAGACACTTAACCCCTAATTGCTCCTGATGAGCAGGTTGGCACCTTACATGGTCACCTCTGCCATCGGGTTGTGAATGTGTGAGTGAATGGGTGAATGTGAGGAACAAATTGTAAAGCACTATGTAAATGCACCAATTACTAGTCGATAGAGGGGGGTATCACCCCCCCCCTCCCCTGGAAATATACTTCTAACCAGACTTTCTAGAATGGAAAAAAGGTGAAAAAAATTATAGGCTATGTTAACAAGTTGTCAAATGTATCATTTATATGCAAATTAAGGACGCAATTGTCAAAAAATCGCAAAAAAAAACTGTTTCATGATTCTCAGCCAATATTGCAGATAACTGAACAAATGAGGTGTCTAGACCCATGTTTTGAGGGTCAAAGATCACAATAACACTATCCCTAGAGTGATCACATGTTTCTATGTAAGTAGCCTATGCAAATCTGTGCTGTCAATACAAAATAATCACATTTGACCAATTAGTTGAGTAGGAAAGCGGATACTATCATTACACTGGATGCCCCTGGAAATATATTGTTAACCAGTGTTTCTAGATTGGAAAAAATTTGTAGAAAATGATAGGCTATGTTAAAAATCTGTCAGAGTGTCCCATGTATCATTTATATGCAAATGAATGACGCCATCGTCAAGAAACGAATGTCGCTATTACAGCCAATATTGCAAATAAGTAGGTTGTCTAGACCCATATTTTGAGGGTCAAAAATCATAATAAAACTATTGCCAGAATGATCACCTGTTTGTGGTGAGCTAGTATGCAAATTAGTGGCACCTTTACAAAGAATAAAGCATTTTTACCAATAAAGACACATCATATTGTAGATAACTGAACAAAAAAAGATGTGGACTCAATGTTTTGAGGGTTAAAGATAGTAATATAATTTCTGAAGTGGTCACATATATCTCTGGCATGCTTATATACAAGAGTAGTTCTTTCAATGCCATTTCTTACATAGGTCTACATGTATGTAATACGGTAAATACGTCCTCTGTTCTGGATATCTTTTTTGTTGACACAACATTCAAGTATTTTTTTCTATTTGTATTTTGTGCCCTAAACTACTAATCATCATCATCACTAAAACAATTGTCAAAGTCTATCTCTTCGATCTCCATCTCTTCCTCCACCTCATCACACTCGTACTCTCCATCCTCCTCATCCATGTTATTTTTTGTTATATATATACTGATGATCCTCCTCTACCAGCATGCCCAACCTCTCTATATACTGATGATCCTCCTCTACCATGTCAGCATGACCAACCTCTATATACTGATGATCCTCCTCTACCAGCATGACCAACATCTCACATACTGGTGACCCTCCTCTACCAGCATGACCAACCTCTCTATATACTGATGATCCTCCTCTACCATGTAAGCATGACCAACCTCTCTATACTCTCTATATACTGATGATCCTCCTCTACCAGCATGACCAACATCTCACATACTGGTGACCCTCCTCTACCATGTCAGCATGACCAACCTCTCTATATACTGATGATCCTCCTCTACCAGCATGACCAACATCTCACATACTGGTGACCCTCCTCTACCATGTCAGCATGACCAACATCTCACATACTGGTGACCCTCCTCTACCATGTCAGCATGACCAACCTCTACACATACTGGTGATCCTCCTCTACCATGTCAGCATGACCAACCTCTACACATACTGGTGATCCTCCTCTACCATGTCAGCATGACCAACCTCTCTTGATGATCCTCCTCTACCATGTCAGGATGACCAACCTCTACACATACTGGTGATCCTCCTCTACCATGTCAGCATGACCAACCTATATATACTGATTATCCTCCTCTACCATGTCAGCATGACCAACCTCTCTATATACTGATGATCCTCCTCTACCAGAATGACCAACCTCTATATACTGATGATCCTCATCTACCATGTCAGCATGACCAACCTCTCCATATACTGATGATCTTCCTCTACCATGTCAGCATGACCAACCTCTCCATATACTGATGATCCTCCTCTACCAGCATGACCAACCTCTATATACTGATGATCCTCATATACATTTACATTTACATTTAGTCATTTAGCTGACGATTTTATCCAAAGCGACTTACAAGTTCTGTACGACAAGTCATCAGGAATGGTACAACTCTATCAGCTGAGTAACAATGTTCATCAAAGTGTTGCGTGCTACAGTGTAGGTTAATATATTAGGACAAGTGCATGACAGTAAGGTTAGTTAGGGTTAGATTTTTATTTTTTATTATTATTATTTTTATTTTTTCAGATAATTGTTGAAGAAGTGCGTCTTTAGTCGACGGGGAAATATTGGACGGGTTTCGGCTGTCCTAACTGGGGTGGGTAGTTCATTCCACCATTGTGGGGCAAGGACTGAGAATAGGCGACTTCTCTTTGATGACCCTCCCGGAACTCGGATAGGAGTAGGTCTGAGGCGGCCAGAAGATGCAGAGCGTAGGGGTCTTGAGGGTGTGTAGTTAGAGACCATTGACCGGAGGTAGGTGGGAGCGGGTCCCTTTGCCGCACGGTATGCCAGGTCGAGGGCCTTGAAGCGGATTCGTGCCGCAATGGGGAGCCAGTGCAGGTCCCTAAGAAGTGGGGTGACATGGGCCGACTTCGGTAGGTTTGAGATCAGGCGGGCCGCTGCGTTCTGAATGAGTTGAAGAGGCTTGGTAGCAGTGGCCGGGAGGCCAGCGAGAAGTGCGTTGCAGTAGTCGAGGCGGGAGATGACTGTTGATTGGACGAAGAGTTGGGTGGCTTCTTTTGTCAGGAAGGGGCGGATCCTTCTGACGTTGCTCAGGAGGAATCTGCAGGTTCTGGTTGTCGCTGCGATGTGAGCAGAGAAGTTCAACTGGTCGTCGAGGACAACACCAAGGTTCTTGGCGGTCGGGGACGCGGGCACAGCTGCATTCTCGACTGTGATGGAAAGGTCGGTCAGGGGGGAGGATTTGGCCGGAAGGTGGAGCAATTCTGTTTTGCTTAGGTTCAGTTTGAGGTGGTTGGTCGTCATCCAGGCGGAGATGTCGGACAGACAGGCCGAGATCCGCTCAGAGACGTGGATATCTGAGGGAGGGAAGGATATCCACATACAAATACAAATACACACACACAAATACACACACATACAAATACACACACACGCAACTTACACTCACTTGGACAGGACAGACTAACCTGTAACAACACACACACACACATACATACACACACGCACACACACACACACACACACACACACACACACACACACACACAATAAAGCTGCCGTGTGTCTCGATCAGATAGATACTGAAGCAGGGAGACTGGTTCCCAGCAGCCTCCATTAGTTATCGTTTACAGGAGACCCTCTGCGGTGCGTGACCTGTTGAATACTCACTACATGACCAACATACCTGTGTCTCACCACTTTATACAGGAGGAGGAGGAGGAGGAGGAGGAGGAGGGCTATCAAAGCAGACTGGACAATCTGGACATGTTATAGCCTGAATGAGAGAGTGTCTGGGATTTAATTGAAGAGAAGTATGTCTTAATTGTGTGTGTGTGTGTGTGTGTGTGTGTGTGTGTGTGTGTGTGTGTGTGTGTGTGTGTGTGTGTGTGTGTGTGTGTGTGTGTGTGTGTGTGTGTGTGTGTGTGTGTGTGTGTGTGTGTGTGTGTGTGTGTGTGTGTGTGTGTGTGTGTGTGTGTGTGTGTGTGTGTGTGTGTGTGTGTGTGTGTGCGTGCGTGTACATTGTGTAACAGCCCTCCCACTCTGCCTGTTGGACTTCCTGTTTGTTTCCTGTTTTTCCCAGGAGAGCTGGGCGGGTCACCTGGGCAGCCTGGGCCTTGCTCCCTACGTAGCTTAGCCACGCCAGTACACACTCTCTCTGTCTTGCTGTCTCTCTCTCTCTCTCTCTCTCTCTCTATCTCTCTCTCTCTCTCTCTCTCTCTCTCTCTCTCTCTCTCTCTTTCTCGTTCTTTGAGTTGCTGGCTTTTTGCTTTTTTTCACTCATTCTTCAACACATCACAACACGTTACTCACTCACACATACATGACACTCACCACTAACTGTCTATCTGTATGTCATGTATGTCATATATGTCCTGATGAATTGAAAATGGGGGACCCTGATGTAAACAAGACGAAAGTCTTTCTCTGGTCTGCATCCCCTTAACAATTGTGTGTATTGAGCTGTACTGTATTGTACCCATTATTCAATCTGTTAATAAAGTTTTCAATCAATCAATCAATCAATCAATCAAACTACTCACCTAAACACCCTATATCACTCACACATACATGACACTCACCACTAACTACTCACCTAAACACTCTCCAACACTCACACATACATGACACTCACCACTAACTACTCACCTAAACACCCTCCATCACTCCGTACAGACTTTTGTTACAATGTATTCAGTCTAAACCTTGATTGATGCGTGGTCTCCATTTTCTGTCACTCACAAAAAAACTATTGTCAATTGCTTGTGATAATTGACTCAGGGTATGGCTTTGATTAAAGGGGAGAAATGGTGTTTGCCTAAGAAAACGGGTTCTACTTATAGCAGACTGGGAAACGAGCTCTTTAAACCAAGTGCTCCACAGCCAACACCACATAATGGGAAGTGTGGGATCGGTCGTCGTTGGCAACAGCACGGAGAGAGACGACGGAGCTAGGGATTGGACGAGGAACCTGTTGCATTTATGAAACCGAGAAGCCGATTGGCCGACAGTCTGCGGGAAGACATCTGTGATGTGTGGAGGTTGTAAATAGCTGCAGTAGTTACTGTTAATCCCTGGTTCAGTTGTGGCAGAGACTACATTGATGTTTTGGCGAGAGCTACGGAGAAGAAGAAAGAGAGGGAAGTGGGGTCTACATGCTCTGGAAAAAGGAATGAAAAGCTAGTTTAATTCAGTCAACCATAGTTTAGTCCATGACTGCTTCCCCTACGGCTGGTGAGCTTCACTGGGTTTCAGGGTAGGGTGTGCATGGCCCCTAATCGAGACAACTCTGCCACTAATGACAATTTGGATGGATGCTTTACACAGTTGTCTCTATGCCACCATCACTGTTTTGGTGACCGGGCATTCTCACGAGCTGCACCCCGACTCTGGAACTCCCTCCCTCAGACCATCAGAGACTCTCCCTCACTCTCCACCTTCAAATCCAGACTCAAAACCTACCACCCTCCTCCAACCCGCCACCATTTTCCGCTTTTCCCTTGCCCCACGTTCTCTCCCCACCCCATTTTCCCTTACTCTCCTCCCGACTGTCTCCCCTACTCACTCCCGTATTTGTTATCCGTTACTCGTGGTTTTATGTTCCTGTGTATTCTTATTGTTCTCCGTTTCCCTGTGGTTCTATGTTTCTTTGTTTTCTTTGTTTCTTTTTTGCCTATTGTCAGCTACTTTTGGTCTTTGAAAAGCGCTATACAAAATAAATGAATTATTATTATTATTATTATTACTGTTTTGTGGAGAGCTGCTAAACTGAATCCCATCGGCGGTCTTTCCCACGTTCCTTCCTTGCAGTGGTGGCATCTGAAAGGCACCTTGAAATGATCCACTCGGGATATAAAAAAAAAAGCCAAAATGTTTTAGTACTTTGCTTTTGATTGATTGATTGATTGATTGATTGATTGAAAACTTTATTAACAGATTGCAGAATGGGTACAATACAGTACAGCTCAATACACACAATTGTTAAGGGGATGCAGACCAGAGACATTTTACAGGGGCCAGTGTTGAATTGCAGTCTCCCGTAGGTGTCCCTTGAGAGAGGTTTTGAAAGTGGGTAGTGATCCACATTCCTTTACAGCTTTGGGTAGGGCGTTCCACATTGATGTGGCATAATTGCGAAACGTGTTTAGTCCCTTATTTGAGCCGAATCTGGGTTTAACATGATTTGTGGCGCTCCCTCTGGTGTTGTGATCGTGGTATTCACTGACCTTTGGGAAGTATTTTGACATGTACATGGGTACCTTGGTCGTGTAGTGTATCTTGTAGACCAGGCCCATTGCAAGTTGCTGTACTCTGTCATCTACTCTAAGCCATCCTAGGTTGTCAAAGTGGGCAGGGGTGAGGTGGGTTCTAGGAGTAAGGTCAAGCAGTAGTCTGACCAGTTTGTTTTGAGATGTTTGTAATTTTGTTTTTAGCGCCTTTGAGGTGCTTTGGTACCATGAGGTGCAAGCATAGTCGTAGTACCCCTGAATGAGTGCTCCTGCCAGAGTCTTCAGGGTATTCTTGTTTACCAGAGAGGAGATCCGGTACAAGAATCGAGTTCGTTGGTTGACTTTTTTTATTACATTGGATGCCATTTTGTCACAGGAGAGATTAGCCTCTAGGATGGAACCCAGGTAGGTAATTTCATCTTTCCTTGTGACAATATTGTCACCCACTGTAACTGAGAAGCCGTCGGTCTACCATCTCCGTTGTCAGTCAGCTAACTGCTAGCATCTGCAGCAACGTCATTCTCGTTTCTGCCAATCAACTGGAATTGCGTGGCTCTGGATGCTGTAACACCAGGATGGATGTTAGCAGGGTGCTGGTATCTTCTAGAAGGCTGAGTGGGTTGTACAACTTCAAGGTGCCTTTTCGGGTGCCGCAGATGAGATTCGGTTTAGCATGCCCTGCTCAAAGCAATGATGGCGGTGTAAAGACAACTGTGTAAGTGTCCATCCAAACTGTCAATAGTGGCACAGTTGTCTTGATTAGGGCCTAGGATGTACAATGCCCTGTCCGTTATTCTATACAGTAGTTGCTACTACAACCAAATCATTGAATATTCAGAAGAAGAATATTAGAAGAATATTTTATTGTCATGTGCGCACAAGGCAATTCAAATTTGTCTTGTCGCATATCCCTCCTACAGTAGTCACACATACACATTATTCCCACACACATACAGCAGAGTGTGCACTTCATTAGAGAGGTCAGAGGTCAGGGTCGCCTGCAGTGCAGTGGCTTCTGGAGCAGTTTGGGGGTTTAGTTCCTTGCTCAAGGGCACTTGGGCAGGATGGTGGGGACTGTAGATGTAACACCAGTCATCCTCTAGTCACTAGTTCACAGCTGGAATACACCCTCCTGTCTGTCAAACCAGCGACTGTTTGGTTACTGGTTGGCCTCTTTACCTGTCCATCATGCATTCCCCCTCAATCTTTGTTTCTTGACTTTTATTAGTTTGCCACGTATGCTATTGCTGGTATTCTTGCATATGAGCACAGGGTTCATGATCCAAAAACTGAACCCAGTATGCTTAGTTTGGCTTGTAGGCTAGTATGGTTGCATTTAATGTATAATTGTGAATTATGAGAATAGCTTGTATTTATTTCCAGTAAAACATTCATTGTCCAGCTAAAAGTTTGATAAAGCCAAAACAATATCCGTATTTCAATGTTTATTATCAAGCTCTTTATCGTACACTCAAATAATAAATTATTCATACATACACATCCTACAGGGCAGTTTAGAGTTGCATATCATATCAAATCAAGTTGTCTTGTAGATGAAATAAATCTAATATGTATTGCAGACTAACAGTTCTGCACAAACACTGTTTCCATGGCATTCCTGCAGACTGCTGTATGGCTTTTACTGTTTCCTGTCAGTGAAACCTGGGTTTTCTTTGGCCCATACTCAGCCCCCTCCCTCCCTCCCTCCCTCCCTCTCCCTCTGCCCCCCCCCCCCCCCCTCTCTCTCTCTCTCTCTCTCTCTCTCTCTCTCTCTCTCTCTCTCTCTCTCTCTCTCCCCCCCCCCTCAGTGGGGGCAGAAGGCAGAGCCAGCCCAAACGCTCCTTACTCCTCAGTGCTTTCTCTCTGGGTGGTAGCGAGGGATCATACTCTGTGTCTTTGTGAGTGAGTGAGTGAGTGAGATTCAATAGTTTTATTTCAAACCACAGTGTTAGTTTGGCTACATTTACCATTGTCCGGCAAAACAACATTTGTGCGTGCGTGCACTAAAGCAGACCTGGGCATTGATTCTGACCGGCCCGCGAAAAATTACATGATGATACATTTTTTATTTTTATTTTTTTTACTTTTTTATTTTCATGTCAACGTTCACACGCACAATATACGCTTACCTAGGATTTGACTTGATTCAACAACAAAGCAGTCGGGGCAAGCCGAAAACGGTCGAAAAGTGTGGTTATTTGAAGTTTGGATTTTTTTTTTCACAACTGATGTAGGTAGATTACATTTTTAGAGACTAAAGTACAGAAAAAAGGTACCGTTGGGTACCGGTATCGATTCACAGGTACCGGTACCGTATCGGTTCAAATGTGAACGGTACCCATCCCTACTGAACACACAACTGCAGGGCAAGGGCATTTTTGCTCATGAAATGCATAGCCATGTGAAAGCCTTCATGACAAAGGCAACTAGGCAGCAACAATCTCAAACACATGAAAACCCTGAAAGAAGTCAAACCATCAGCTGATCACCGGCACAGGTACTCATCCATGTTGGGAGCACTGCATGATGAATTTTCAAGGCGTTTTCAAGATTTCAAAAGGTTGAGGATGAAATGCAGCTGGTTTCCTCTCCCTTTACCTGCAGTGTTGATAGTTGTTCAGCTTGAACTAATTGACCTGCAGTCTGATTCACTACTGAAAGAGCACTTTAAGTCAGCATCACTGCTAGAGTTCTACTCTGCTCTCAAGGAGGAGAACTTTCCAAACATGAGGAGACATGCTCAGAAGATGTTGGTTCTCTTTGGATCCACCTACATATGTGAACAGACATTCTCAGTCATGATGTTTACCAAGTCCAGGTACAGATCCTCTCTCACTGATGAACATCTGGCAGCTGTGCTTCGCATCTCCACCTCAGACATGCAACCTGACTTTGATGGACTTGTTAAAGCTCAACAGAGACTGGATTTCTCACACTGAATGAAAAAAAAAGAACTGAAGAACACTAAAATGTGGAAATATAACAAGTGAAGTGGGACACTTGATATTTTTTTTTCTTTTTTTTTGACAATTCTGAAAACATTAAATGTTTAACACTTTGGTTGCCTAAGGTTAAATTAATGATATACCATAGATTGCCAGCGCTATTTGTCTATGGAGAAAGTCCCCTTCTTTGCAGGGCTATAACTTTTTAAATTCTATTGCTACATTGCCATTATTAGGGCCCATTCAAAGTCCTATATGTATTGTTCATTGTGTAGCAACGTTAAACTTTTTCATTCACATATTCATAGTAAAGTATGGTCTAATGTATAAGTATGTTTTCATCTCTTTCTGCAGCTTTCTCCAGAACGTGATATATAGCCCCAAATGCATTATATTGATGATGAAATACAGTTTGATGGCAATCAGCGCGATATAAAAAATTCCAACTAGACGTACTTCTAGAAGTTACTACACGTCATCTGATGTTGACCGGATGGGCGAGGGGGCGTTTATAATTCCGTGGGCAGCGTTATACCAATCATCTAATGTGGGTCAAATGTTGATAATATCAGTTATTATCGAAGAAGGTAACGTTACACGCTGAAACTCACCCCAGTCTCCGCGCGCCGCTGGGCGATCATCGTCGAGTAGAAATTTTATCATTATGGGATATATTTTTACCCGGTCCATCTCCAGCTTGTATAATGGTATATACGTCCAAATCATGTTGTTTATCGAGTTATTGGCAATCGATCACCGTGTAGCGTGACGAGCCAGAGTCACATGAACCATAGCGAGCGCCCGGAAGTACTACAGTCGTCATGACAACCTCTATTCAACATCCTGTTTTGGCGATTGCGCCGATCGGCCACCAGATGGCGCTCCTGAACCGCCAGAGAGCTCAGTGGGTCCTGCTGGTGGATCTCAGGCCAGCGGAGGGACATTATGAATCCGATCGCAGATTTTTGAAATATTGATATAAGGACGCTGTACAGCGTCCCCCGGCAACTTTAGCATGGCCAGCAAAGACGTGAAAAGACGTGTCCCGGCACTCAAAGTGTTAATATAGGCATGTAAAGTAAAAAAGGCTACAAAACTGGGACACTTTTCTTTACACAGTTCAGTGACATGTCTTGTTTATTTTTGCTATAAGATGATGTGATGTCTTTAGAAAGCTAAGAAAATCCTTGTTTCAATAGTATATGAAACTCAAAATGCCCTTTGTTATTAATGTTTCACATTTTGTTTATCATTTTGGAAATAAATTCTATTGGAATAAATGATATTTTTTAAAGCTAACCTCACCTTTTAATTGCCAAATAATAACATACACTCTAACCAGGGGTCAAAACAATTCCATTTACTGCTTTTTATATAGAAATAAAATGTATATTATGCATAATTGAGTTTGGAATTTTGGCCCGGCCCTCCAACATATTTTCAGTTGCTCATTCGGCCCCCTGGGAAAAATAATTGCCCACCCCTGCACTAAAGGGTTGTATATTTATGCAGGGTTGTTTTCAAAACTCCGATAGCGCGTTACGCAAGCGAGTGTCAAATCCCAGTTTAGCCTCTGTGACCGGATGGGGATGGTGATGCTGGCGATGTCCAGCAGGCCATGACACTGTAAGGAGGGTAAAGGGAAACATGGACTTAGCTCACCTTGCACTCGTTTCATCACTATTGCACTTTACATTTGCACTCAGGTTGGATTCCCAACTTCTTTTCGTTGTATTGTACTTGTGCTGTATAATGATAATACCTTTTAATTAGGGATGCACGATAATTATCGGGCCGATATCAGCTATTATGACGTCATCCCGATAAACCCGATAAAAGTATTGATAGCTCCGATAATAATAATAATAAAAAATTCAAAAAGTACACTTTTTCTTTTTTTTTTACTTTTTTCTTTTCATGTCAAAGTATATGCTTACTTAGGATTTGACTTGATTCAACAACAAAGCAGTCGGGGCAATGGCAAGCTGAAAACAGTAGAAAATGTGGTTATTTGAATTTTTTTTCACAACTGAGGTACCGGTTGTACTACTATGTTTTGTTCATAGTAGTAGAAAGTTATTGGTATCGATATCGGGGTCAAAAAATCAATATTGTGCACCCCTACTTTTAATCTAATCCAGGGGTTCTCAAACTTTTTTATACCACAACCCCATTTTATTTTGGATTTATTTTGGCAACCCCACACTTAACTCATTCAGCGCCATCGCTTAATCCACGAGATGGCGCTAGTACGCCACCGCTGTAAGTCACTGGGGGGACTGCGAGATTTGTGTGTCCTTAAAATATATCTTAAATTATAGCTATGGGTCTAATACACCCGTCGATTATCAGTTAGTTGCATCCAGTCAACATGTACAAAACTGATTGTTTTTTCATCGGTACGTTTCCGTTTTATAGCCTTTTGAATATGAGTATAAGTTTGGGTGCTTCTGAGTAATTCCAGAGAAAGACACGATAATAGTGATTATCGAATCTTTCTGAAATAAATGCTAGATTATCATTATTATCCTTCCTCATGCATACATGAAAAGAGCATTGGACCGCGGGGCTCCACCACCGCCTCCTCAAACTCAACGGCACACAGCCACACACACACACAGCCGCGATCGCGGTAGAAAGACATAGATCAACAATGAAATTTATATATAGTGTTCTTACCTTGTATCTGATGTAATGCAAAAGAAATAATCCAATTATCTGATCGCCATTTGAAGTACTGGGCGCGGAGGTCCGTGCCACGTTCAACAGCATTGCATATTGAGGGGGGGGGGGGGGGGCAGCCTTGCAGATGTATCGTTGAAACAGGTTACCTCGCCTGAGTATTTAAACCACGCCTGCACGGCTTGGATTGTCCCAGAAAAGAAACTACACCATTCCTAGTGGAGTGCAATACCACCTGGAAGGCGTAGGCAGCGGTATTTGCCCTTTTGCGAGCTCAGACCCATTCCCAACGATAACATCAGGCTGGATGGATGAAAATAAATGGATATCGCTAATAAAAGAAATAACGATTAAAACTCAACTATACTCGTGATTGGCGCTCAAGCGATGGCGAGTTAACCCGACTATCATCATGACTGGCGCTGAATGAGTTAATGTATCACGTAATTTCAACATGGAATTAACAGTTCCTGCGCCAAGAACGAGTTTACTCGTTATTGCCCGCCATGCGTTCAGCGCCAGAAACGAGCAGGCGGGGTTTAAATACTCAGGCGAGCCAGTTCTATACAACAATGGTATCGAACAGTAACTCCGCCCGCCCGTCATTGTGAAACGGTCCGTAGTGTGGTACGGACCTCCACAAGCATTATTTGGAATTGCGATCAGATATTTGGATAATCTCTTTTGCATTACATCAGATACAAGGTAAGAACATTACATATAAATTTGATCGTTGATCTGACATTTATTTCTACCGCGATCACAGCTATCTGTATGGACCGTGTATGGCTGTTTACCGTTGGCTGCGGTGGGGGGGCGAGTGCCCTGCTATGATGGTCATTTCATGTATGGACGAGGAGACATAATAATGATAATCTAGCGTTGATTTCAGGATGATTAGATAATTAGCAGAAAAATTTCAACGTGATGACTGGATTACAGTAAAATGCCTTTTTCTCGTCTTTTTCCTGGAATTACTGAAAAACACACAAACCATACTCTATTCAAAATGATATAAAACGGAAATGTACAGATGAAAAAACATTCTGTCTCGGGCATGTTGACTAGAAGCAACTCACTGAGACTCTACGGCGTTATTAGACCCATAGATATAATATAAGTTATATTTTAAGCACTCGCAAATGTCACAGTCTAAAACTATATCCATTGAATAAAGACCTGGCGATGAATGGGGTATCAGTGCCCCCTGCTGCTGGCGGTCAATGTGTTAAGGAATATAAAGGTCAAGGTCAACTTTATTTATATAGCACATTTAAAGGGGAACTATCTTATAAATGGCCTTTTTGAGTGTTTAGCATTGTTTCCTAGCTATGTGAACTTATATTAATATGATCTATGTCTCAAAATTCTCATATTGGCGCATTCTTCCAATTCTCCTCTCACAATATTCACCCTCACTGAACTGAGTCATTTGAAAATGTGCTGATATGTGATGTCATAAAGACACCGCTGCATGTTAATGTTGAGATACAAGAACAGCTGCACACAGTGGCACCTGCACCTGCACCTGCACCTGCAGCCCAGGCTCAAAACGGCTCGAGATCTTGAGGTAGAAAAATGCTGTTTTTGAGGACTTGATTAGAAATACAAATCAATGAAAAAATATATATATTACAGAGGTGTTCCATAGACTCACAGGAATTGTGTAAAAGTGCCCAAATAGTGAAAGAAATAGTCAAATAGTTCCCCTTTAAAATCAAACAAAGTTGTACCAAAGTGCTGTACAATACAAAAACAGAAATACTAAAAGAAATACAAAATACAGTATACACACAAAGTCATATAACTACAATAATGTTTAAAAAAACAATCACGACATGACCAAGGGATGTGTGGCTTACCAAGCCTCAGAACGCCAATAAAAACAAGTGAGTCTTCTTTTTTTTTATCTACTTTTTTCTCCCATTTTAAATTTTTCTCCCATCCCAATTTTCGTATCGTCCAATTCTACCCTCCCCTGTCTCGAACGCTGTTAGGCCATGCCTCCCACAAGCCGGCTGCAATGTGGACGAAGCCTTACATCACGTGTCCCCTCCGGTACTCGAGGAAGCAGCCGTCGCATCTTTTCACCTGCACAGCGCGATCTCTCAGCGGTCTGCGTGGGAGGGACACGCCGCCCCCGTCGCTTCCTGATTCTGCTGCGCAGGCGCACCAACCGACCTGTAGGAGTCGCTGTCCACAACGTCCGATCCCCACCCATCAGCTTTCCCACCCCTAACACTGCCAATTGTGTTAGTATGAACGACCAGCCAAGCTGATAGCAATGCGGAGAGCTGGGCTCGAACCCAGCGTCTCCTGCATTGGTGGCGAGCGCCTTGCCCACTACACCACCTAGCCGCCCAAAAAACAAGTGAGTCTTCAGCTGTGTTTTAAAACTCTGTAGGGTCTGGGCAGACCAAATTTTTATAATAAAAATAAAAGCACACGTTGTTGAACTTGATCATGCATATTTATTAGAACATTTTATTACAGGTTATCAATACACATTTATAAAACGAGGCATATTTAGCCAAAATATGTTGCCAATTTACCTACCAACCACTATGGGACGCAACCCGTAGTTTGAGAACCGCTGATCTAATCTAATGTCATGCTCTTAGAGTTCCCAGATCACACACAGACACACACCACACACACACACGTTGGGTTTGTTTTTTGTCTGTGGTGTGTGTGTGTGTGGGTGTGTGTGTGTGGGTGTGTCTGTGGGTGTGTGTGTCTGTGTGTGTGGGTGTGTGTCTGTGGGTGTGTGTCTGTGTGTCTGTGTGTGTGGGTGTGTGTGTGTGTGTGGGTGTGTGTGTGTGGGTGTGTCTGTGGGTGTGTGTGTGTGTGTCTGTGTGTGTGGGTGTGTGTCTGTGGGTGTGTGTCTGTGTGAGGGGAAGAGGGCAGCACTGTGGGACCGCCGGACCTCCCCAACGCTACTGTTTAGGTTGGCACGGCGACGCAGGACATATGTGGGACATAAAAGGTCTCACATACTTTCTGGCCACCGACCTACTTCTTTAACTTCTCCTCTATTTTCCCTTCATCCATGTCTATTTCCTTTTCCATTTCCGTGTCACTCTCTCTCTCTCTCTCTCTCTCTCTCCCTCTCTCTCTCTCTCTCTCCATCCCTCTCTCCATCCCTCTCTCCTCTCCCAGGCCCCAGAGCCGTTTAGCTGACTGCAGAAGGAAGTGGAGCATAAGTAGGAGGAACAATCCCGCCTGATTAAGAATATGTCCCTGGTTTCACTGTGTTTATGAAATTTGTCTCAATTATTTTTAATTGGTAGCCTTCCTTCTTAACTTCCGCCCCTGCGCCACACACACACACACACACACACACACACACACACACACACACACACACACACACACACACACACACACACACACACACACACACACACACACACACACACACACACACACACACAGTAATATAGACCTTGGCTTAAACCCAGCTGAGAGGTGAACCCCGGGTGGCGTAGCTAAGTTAAGTTCATCAGATAGCACGATGCTGTGTGGAACCTCAAGGCTTTTAATTAACAGGGAGCCATCAGCCTCTCACTAGACGGTTGGAGACAGGCCTGGTCAGCAGCTACAGGCCACACACAGACTCACACTCAGCCCTCCCCTCTCACCTCCTCCCAAGTCATCATGAGCGCTGGTCTCATTTGGAAAATTCTAATTCTCTGTTCAGCTGCCAGGAGGTGTGAGGAATGCTCTGGCCAGCGGCTAACAAAGGTCTCATTTGTCTCAATGGCTACTGGAAAACGTTGCAAGTAATGTCACTTGCACATTTATTTATGCTTTCTCTGGCCTTTCCAGATACTCGGCCTTGCACTGGTATAAACTGACCATTTTACTGTAACTTGTCACTTATTTATGTGTTTTGTATTGTTGTTCTTATTCTTTAATGCAGTCACTTTTATTACTTGTTTTCGTCTTATTCTAGCAAACCAAATGTCCCCTTGTGGAACCATCAAGATTCAAACTCGATCTTGAACATGAACTAGACACACTGGTAGAAACCTCCTCCTCATGTCTCCTTGCTTCCTCATATCTTTCCTTACTCCTCCTCCTCATGTCTCCTTGCTTCCTCATATCTTTCCTTACTCCTCCTCCTCGTGTCTCCTTGCTTCCTCATATCTTTCCTTACTCCTCCTCCTCGTGTCTCCTTGCTTCCTCATATCTTTCCTTACTCCTCCACACTCCTATGTGGAGGACACAAGGGGAGACTTTGGTCTCGGCTGCTCTGATGTCTCCATCTACAGCGGTGGCCATTGCAGACGTTCCACATCAAGCATCTACTGCACATCTGTCCCCTGTAACTCAGCACCTACTGCACATCTGTCCCCTGTAACTCAGCACCTACTGCACATCTGTCCCCTGTAACTCAGCACCTACTGTACATCTGTCCCCTGTAACTCAGCACCTACTGCACATCTGTCCCCTGTAACTCAGCACCTACTGCACATCTGTCCCCTGTAACTCAGGACCTACTGCACATCTGTCCCCTGTAACTCAGCACCTACTGCACATCTGTCCCCTGTAACTCAGCACCTACTGCACATCTGTCCCCTGTAACTCAGCACATACTGTACTGCACATCTGTCCCCCTAAATCGACAATAAACCAATAAATCTCAAACCTCACCCTCTTTTCTTGATCCTCAGTTTTGCGAGGAAAGCAACAGTTTTGTGATTGGTGATTTGACTGATTGAAGTGAACAGGGATTGGAGTGAACAGTGATTGGAGGATCAAGAAAAGAGGGCGGGGGGTTTGAGATAGGTCAGTTCTATGACGTTAATGGATTGCTCAGCACCTGTTCTGCACTGTACTTCGTGCACGAGCACTGAATAAAAAATTCCACCATGTACCTTTACCTCCCAACATCCGTCTGACCACACCCCCTTCCGCTTACCTTCATAAGCAGGTGTGTGGCCACCTACTCGCCTCCTTCTTCACTTTCACCACAAGGAAGTGCCTTCGGTAGATCCCCACTTGACGAGGTTGTTAGTAGAAGAAAGTTGGAAAACTAAAGAACGGGAAGATACGTTGACATCATATCTTTATTTTCTCTCTCACTATTTTCGAGAAAATACGGCGATATTGTCTTCGTCACTGGAGTGTCTGGAAGATGATGATCATTCTACACCTCCACCGGTTTTTTCGTATTAGGAGCTCACGCCGCTGACATGCTTCCCAACTACAATCCTCCTTGCTGTGGCTGGATGGGGTAAAAACCCTCCAGCAACACAGCTGGACTGTAGGACGCACCGACTGTTGTGAGAAGCGGTGGTTTCCAGGTTGGGTATGTACTGTTTTGCTTGCGAGTTCTGGTTGTTGTTGATGCTATGGGGGTTAGCTAACAATTTACGAAACGCCGACCCCAGGCTAGGGTTCTCTGCTCGGCTTAAAACGGCGGTCGGAGGATCTTAGCCTGACGCCCATGATGGCTAAATCTAGTGGCCCGCGCTAGGTTCTGGTGATCCCAGGATTCTAGAGCGGATGCTTCTCTGTCCCGTGTAGGCCCCATCTTATACAAATGAAAGTTTACCCTAACGAGGAAATGTGGGCATAAGATCTTCTTTATCGGAAGTTCCATGCTCAAAGGGCCCTGTGTGTGTCTGGATCACCATTGACAACTGTGTTCTGACATTTCTTTTTCTTTTCCCTGTTAGGGAAGGGATTGGGACAGCGGCCTGTCTTTTTTGTATTTTATTTTTTTATTATTTTTTAAACAAACACATAAACAAACATGACAACACACGATAAGATATACAAGCATTAGTTGACAGTGCACATCCAATGAAATCACATTTTAGTTAATTGTCATATATAGGATATACCCTTAATACCTGTTATCTAAAAACCTACACACATATGCTCCAGCTCGTACCCCCTCCCCTCCCGGACCCCCCATTGGATAATCCATCCACTTTCCCTCGCTCCTAACCAGACATTACCATTATATGCTAGCTTTTATTTTCTCCACCACTTCTAACCACAATGTCATTTTGGATTCATTGAGACCCAAAATTCTTGCTGTAGATATTTCTTGATAGATCACATCGAGATATGTAATAATCCAGACCTTTCGGCACATTTTTTCCGGTTGGAACCATCGTGATGCTATCAGCTTTTTAGCCACTGTGATACCCGATAAAACCAATCTCTTTAGCTGTGGATGTACTGCACACTCAAAAACATCATTCAGCAGTAATACAGAGGGGTGTACAGGTATATTCCAAGTTAAGAGATTTGATAATTGCTGGGTCACCTCTTTCCAGAATATCTTAACTGGTGGGCAGTCCCAGTACATGTGCATAAATGTCCCCTCGTCCCCATTTGTTCATAAAGAGCATTTGGAGTCTTGTATAAGACCCATTTTTTTCAGTCTTATAGGAGTCAAGTATGTCCTGTGAATATAGTTAAGATTGATTTGTTGATGGTCCGGGTTCCTTGATGTGAGTCGAACATTTGCCCAGGCTTCTTGCCAATCAAAATCACTTTCCAGGTCTGGTATAGCGGCCTGTCTGAAGTGTGGCTTGTTATGTCATTGTATGCAGTTCAGGTGATGGCTGGTTAGCTTGCGTGCTAGTTGTGGAGCTACTGTGTAGCCAGTCAGCTGTTAGCTGCGCAGCTGTTAGCTGCGGCGTTAGCTCGCTGTGTTTACCAGGCTGGTATACGTTAGCTTGTTGCTATCAGCCGATCGGCTGTTAGCTTAATGCTACACTGTTGAACGTTCTGTGACTATAACATGTCTTAAACACTCTGACTACGACGTCATCTTTGACAGAGGATGTTAGTCGAACCTACCGGGAGCCCGGCCGGCGAGGACTGCGTCAACATGGAGAACCGTAGCGGCTGGGTGGCGCAGCGACGCTGCCCTTGTCGTCGACACAGGAATGCTGTGTTTAACGTCGGTGTCCCGTTAGCCAGACTGCAGTTCGCTTGGCCTGCGCTCACGGTAGGAAGGTCCCGACCAGACCTTAAACACATCTTCTTCCTTCCCTTCTAAATGTTTTGTAATAACGATGTTTTCCAAAATGGGTGTTGCTGCAATACATTAAGGATACGACGCGTGTTGTGTGTGAATTGTCTTGTCACTGGTATAAGCTTCTTTTCCATACAAATCGGGTTGTTGTTTACATGTGTAAAAATGATCTGGTTAGTTGTGTTGAGAACATCATGTGTGTTCATTAGGTATGTCCGATATTATCGGCCGACCGATATTATCGGCCGATATCGGCAGTAAAATGTGATATCGGAAAATATCGGTATATGAAAAAAAAAAAAAAAAAAATAACAATATATATATTTTTTTTACATTTATTTAACCTTTATTTACCCAGGCAAGCAAGTAAGAACCAATTCTTATTTTATTTATTGTCAAAATTAATTTAATTTAATTTAATTCAACAAGAGATATGTAATGTTAATTTTTACTTTTTTAATGATCATATTTTGCACAGATAATGCTTACATTTAGAAAGCCTTTTGAATGCATCCAGTGAAATTATTAGTTACCTGAAATTATTCCGTTTTTTGGGGGGGAAACCCTGCATATATCGGTATCGGTTGATATCGGTATCGGTATCGGAAATTAAGAGTTGGACAATATCAGAATATCGGTATCGGTAAAAAAGCCAATATCGAGCATCCCTAGTGTTCATGTACCGTGTACTCACAACTAAGGGGGTTAATTAACCTATAAAGCTATGCTTAGTGACATATGAGTGAAGAATGAATTATTTTCTCAGCCTGTAATGACAATGAACAGTGTGTTCACATATTAACAGGGTTATCTGTTCAACTGGGCCGTATCAAGGGTAAGGTAGGAGGGGTGTTCCCCCCGGTTCCCTGGGGCTTCACCACTCTCCTCTCAGACATGTTGTTTACAATATATTGTGTCACTGTGTTGTGGGGATACGATGTAACCCTTAGCTTAGTTGCTGGGGTTGTGCTAACCGCTTGAGGAACTATATTTTCCTAAAGAAAAGATTGTTTGGTCGCTTTTCGTGTGTGCTTAGCAAGGCCTGTGGCCGATACTAATCGAGGATTCTGTATTCTCTCGTTATGAAAAACGGCGTTCCTCTGTAGCAAGAGTGTACTTGCCATTTTTTGTTGTGATAAAGGGTTGTGTGTGTCTTGTGATCTACAACTGGATTAGGTTGGCCACAGAAGCACATGTGTAAGTCTGGTACCGGGGCTCTTAAGGGGGCCCTCTCTATTCTGTGTTTTTTCCTTAGTAAAAATCAGATAGCAGGTTAGCACATGAGCTGTGTGAAGCTGTTAGACACTTCATGTAGCTGACTATAACTGTGTCATGCTCTTTTTTGTCATTACATCGTATCATGGGTGTGGGGTCGTAAAGGGGTGAACTGGTAATCCTTTCCTCCCCTTTTGATGGGCAGGGGTTAAAACCTCCTGTCCTTCAAGGTTCCTGTCACGTTGCTGTTCGGCACGTTACAGGGTAAGAGGGGGGGGGGGGGAGTTTCCTGGTCCCACGCCCTGGAAGATTGGGCGTGTGCACCGCAGAAATTCCCCCGCCATAGAGTACGTCACTGTGCGCGTCTCTGTTGGTAAGACTTCCGTGAGTTGTGCAGGTCCATATGATGGATCTGTTTCAGGGAGTGGTCAGGGCTCCTCCTCACGAATCTCCTACTCGGGCCTTCTGTGAGTTATGACTCTCCTTCCCTGTGAGGGAGCCTCCTCAGAGTTCAGAGCCTCCTCCTCAGATTGTCAAGGTGAGTAGAACTTCAAAAAGGAGTCCTGCTCTATTGTGTGTGTATTCGATTCAATTTGATTATTGAGTGTGTATTGGTTCAGTGCCTCCTCCTCAGAGAGCCCTAACCCTAATTACATAGCTCAATGTTGCAATATATTCTTTTCAATCTATACAGCTCGTGTGGGAAGTCTCTCTGGGGATTTCCGTCTCCTCCCTATGGGAGGGTGGTGGGATGTAAAAATGTAAAAAAAAAATACCCTCAGCTGCGTCACGAGGGATTTATGTCAGTCTGTGTTCTTTCTTTTTTGAATAAAAAGAGGAAGGTACATGAAGCACGACGCTCCGTGTCGTTCTCCCAGGCGACTTGGAGGAACAATGTTTGGTGTCTTGTTAGACTATCCATTGATGTGTTTTGGTCTCGACGCATACATAGTGCTGGCTCTGTGTGTTTCTGTTACAGAATCACACAGGGGCTATGTGCGCCTTGGTTGCTTGTTAAAACAGCGTTTTTATAGGGCAACTGGGATGGAGTTTTGTCTCTTCCGAGCGCCAGTTTACTAGGTTGTCTCGATGAATTCTCGTTCATATCTGGGGGATGTTAACGGAATAGATCAGTGGGCCACTGAGCACGGTCCAAATGGGGACCGTCTGGGTGGCGCCCTCTTTTCATGTTTTAGATCGACACGCATACCTACCCCCTCTTCTGGAGTGGGCATGTCGGCGTGGTTAGGACACAGGACTGGTCTGGTCACGCTGGTCCAGGTCAGTTAACCCGTTGTCCGCCGGGGATGCAGATCTGCTGTTCTGGTACCCTGAGGGACTTGGGTTTTTTCAGGGGGAAAAAATGCTGGGTCGGCCCGGGGTGTCACAAGGTTAGGCGTTATGGAGACCCTTGTTGGGTACTTTGTACCTGGCACTATCATGGGGGCTGGTTCTCCTTTCTTCGCTCCTCTCTCACGCATGGCGAAGAGAGGGCTGTTGGGGTGGTCTTCTGGACCTCCTCTGGTAACCCTGTGTACTTCCCGAGCCGCCGGGCCCGGTCCGAAGTAAAGTTTCGTTGATACCGTAGGCCTGGGATAACCCTTTTTTGAAAACTGAAACACTTGTACTGCGGTATAGCCAGTGTATGCCCGCAGGTGTGTTTTGGAGTTTTTTCTTGAGGGGTTATAGGAACAACCACCGTCGGTACCAAGAGGGTGGTTGATTCCCTGGTGTGTTGGAGCAGTGTCAACTCCCGGGTTACCCGGTTGAGTGTGCCCCTGCACGTTCATGACGTCTGCCAATCATGTCAGCCTTCTCTGCCTCGACCCCTCTGGGTGGGTTTTTTTTAATGGAGGCTTCGTCATGGTGATCAACAACGCCAGCATCCGCCCCTTCCGCCGGGAGGGCTGTTTCCAGCTGACTCCTTTGGCGCCTGTCTCGTCCGCAGTGCTCCAGGCTCAGGTTACAGCCTGTTGCCTGGTTTCCCCGGTGCGCTACCTGCTTCTGTTGGTTAACCTTTTTGTGTGCTTACGGCCATGCTGACTGCCTGTTCTGCAGGGTCAGTGTGCCAGGCGGTGTGCTACTGGGGGGAAAGGGCCCGCTCTTGGAGGGGCCTTATCCGAATACGCTGGCGATGTGGGGGGCGGTGTCACTAAGTGACCACCTGGTGGGGTCTTGATGCCTGGCGTCATTGACCTCTCCGGGCCCCCGTTTTCCAGGGGGTCCAGTCCCTTCAGTGGGTCTGGGTCTTCCTTCGCGCTCCGCTGCTACGGCCTTGCCACGGGGTTGGGTTTGCTCTTAAACCCCGTGTTTTCTGGGGGCAATAACGAGGTTGTTCCTTCCGTTCGTTCCCGGGTGGCATGCGGGTTGTGCGTGTGTGTAGTCGTGGGGTCAAGCCACGGTCTGCTCACCCTGTGCATTGAGTTGCTTGAGTGCCTCTTCGCACGGTCGGATCCGTCGCCCTCCCGTGAACCTCCAATAGGGGGGGTATCCTCCATTAGGGAGGGTCGGGGGGGCTCGGTCCTCCCCGGTCTGATGGTTGTGGGGGGCCTCAGCGGGGTACATTTGTCGGGCTACGGCTCCCGCTCAGCCCCTGTTGCAGAACAGGTGCTGAGCAATCCATTAACGTCATAGAACGAAGGGTTATGTATATAACCCAGTTCTATGAGTTAAATGGTGCGCTCAGCACCTGGACGCCGCTGCAGCCCTTGATCTCACCTTGTGGTGAACGTTTGGGAAGGAGGCGAGTAGGTGGCCACACACCTGCTTATGAAGGTAAGCGGAAGGGGGTGTGGTCAGACGGATGTTGGGAGGTAAAGGTACATGGTGGAATTTTTTATTCAGTGCTCGTGCACGTGCTCGTGCACGAAGTGAAGTACAGTGCAGAACAGGTGCTGAGCGCACCATTTAACTCATAGAACTGGGTTATATACATAACCCTTCGTTAATTGTCAGATCATTACTTGCACCTTCTGAGCAGTTGAAAAGTGATAATTACTTTTTATTTTTTTTTCGTAATCAATTCCTGGCAGGGGCGGAGGCATAGTGCAACAGCAATTCACTGTTGTAAGTAATGTATGGACTTCCTTACTGGTTGAGTCTGTATGGAGGTCTGTTCCTGACCAAAACATCATAACCAATACATAGAAGACAGTGTCATGCCTCTTCCTCTCCTCTCCTCTCCCCTCTCATCGCCCCCACTATACATCTGTTGTGATGGATCACGGTTTATGTGGGTTTTACTTTAGTTTATTCTAAGGTGCTTTGGCTTTATTTCATCTTTCTGTGAGGGACAGCTGTCTATTTCGTCTTTCTGTGAGGGACAGCTGTCAATCACTGGCCTCTGCAGTTAATTGCCATGCGGCATGGCAGGTGTGTGGGCTTGATTGCCACCTGATTGGTGTCAGGTGTGCAGTGCCTTTAAGTAGGTCTGGTTGACTGTGTTCGGATGCTTGTCCATTTCATGTTTTTCCCTCAGTAGTAGAGGAGTTTCCCAAACTCATGCTTCTAGGGTTTTCTCTCTCTAGTGCTATTGTTTTTCTTATTGTTTTCAACTGCTAGGCAGTGGTGGTTATTTTAGCATTTTTACCCAATTATTTTATACTGGTGTTTTGTGTGTCCTACAGTTTAAATTTTAATTTATTTTATTCTTGTGTTTTCCCCCACCCTCTCATCGCTCAGCGATTCCACTGGTTACCCCTCTGGGATAACTTTAAGATTCCCCTTTTTGTGTGTGTCTGCGTGTGTGTCCTACACCCCCCCCCCCCCCCCCCCCCCCAATACTAACAATCTGTAGTGCATCCATTCAGAAGTAACCCCTGAGCCATTGATCTAGTACTGTCATCGCTACGGTAACCCCAGCTCTGGTGTAGGTTTCGGAGTGCTCGCCCAGTGTGTAGTTTACACCTCTGTTTGCTTTATGGAGTGTGTTAAAGCTCAGAGGAGAATTCCTCTGCTACTTATTTATGACAGGAAATGCACATCATAAAAGGGCCGTAAGCACTTATAACCCCACTGGGAATAGGGCTGTGAGGATGAAGAGAGGACACTAGCCCACTAGTCATTTATATACATACACGACACACACACACACACACACACACACACACACACAAAACACACACACAACAGAAATACATACCAGACAGACACAGATACTCATACAGGCAAGCTCCAGAGGGACCCTTGCTGGGACAGTGGCCCCTGGCCCCTGCACACGCATCAGTGCAGGCGGGGGTCAGCCTGTCACCCTCCAGCAGCGGGTCAGAGGAGGGGGGCGGCCTGGGCCCCCTGTCCCCACTCTACCACCCCCCTCCCTCTTCTGCCCCCCCCCCCCCCCTTTCCAGCTCATCTGGGAGGAGAGACAGAGGGATCTGTACTACATTCATAAGTCTCTGCTTTACTGCTGGTGTTAAGGCTGCAGCACTGCTCCACTGAGACACAGAGAAGAAGTTAGAGACAGTGTGAGAGCCAATAGAAGTGTGTGTGTGTGTGTGTGTGTGTGTGTGTGTGTGTGTGTGTGTGTGTGTGTGTGTGTGTGTGTGTGTGTGTGTGTGTGTGTGTGTGTGTGTGTGTGTGTGTGTGTGTGTGTGTGTGTGTGTGTGTGTGTGTGTGTGTATATGTGTGTGTGTGTGTGTGTGTATATGTGTGTGTGTGTGTATATGTGTGTGTATATGTGTGTGTGTGTTCTTTGTTGGAGCATTGAATGTTTGTAAGCATAGTAGATTGTGTGTGTGTGTGTGTTTTCTTTTTACCAGAGCCACTTCGTTTTTACGGCATATCTGTGTTCTGTAGGCTGCAGAAGAGCTTGTTTACGTTGAGGATTCCAGACGGCGGTGAGAGATGGTTTGTCATACTGTACCCACTCTCTCCTAACACAGCTGTTATAATGGACTCTCACCCTGCTCTCCTCGCTGGATGACCCACTTCAGTCTGGCCTCGCAGCCCTCAGTTTGTTTACTGCAGATGTGGATGTGACACTTAATACGTTGTGACGTCTGGGGGTGTTTTGTCTTCCAGCCGTCAGCAGACACCATGGATCGATACTCTCCCATTTGGCTCCTATGATTCATCAGACCGGACGTTTCGGTGTTGCAGAGCGCGTCGCCGAAGGGAGACTGAGGGACTCGTCTAGTCGGCCTGTTCCACAGGGTTGAAACGAGTTCATTTTGATCGTGGAGCCTGTTGTTTTTCCCACGGCGCACTGGGCTGCCAA
>NC_140166.1:179470449-179495449 GCF_963971535.1 Notolepis coatsorum | reverse complement strand
GGTAAGTCTAGCGGTTCACCCGAGCACATTGGAACGCGTCCAGGACACTCTATGCATGTGTTGTGCCAGATTCTGTCGGGACCCGATGGACATCAATACTGGAAATCGCGATCAGACAATTGGAATATTCTTTTTGGAATAACCCCGATCAAAGGTAACGACTATCTGATGTCAATTGATTTCACATCGATCCAGCCGATCAACGTATATATAGTATTCATAACTAATGCCGTTGCTGGCGATCAGAGCATAAAAAAACGACCCCCCCCCCCCCCCCCCCCCCCCCTTTGATGCATTCATGATGAAACATAATACCTATTATATACCTTTGATTTGGAAACAGTAGCGTGTCCAGGACTCCAGGTGAGAAACGCGAACGACTTTAGCAAAATTCACATAGCGCTCCATAACTCAGCTTTCAGGAATTAGCCCGGATCACTCTGAAACTATACAATACTATAAACTATACAGCGCGATAATGCGCGAACGTATACATGCAAAAATTTACTATTTTTTGCATGTTGGACGATAGATAGTTACTGTCAAATGAGCCATAGTATTGTCTCCATCCATAGCTATAATATAGATATAGCTATGCAAACATCGTGACGCACAGTGAAAATGCCTATCTTTTAGCGTGGCCCAGTGAGAACGGGATAAGGATAATAGCTGGCAGTGAATGAGTTAACATAATGGTATGTTATACGTCTCTGTGTTTTTCATATGGGCTGATATGGTTCCCATGATACTCCTGCTTGTCTCTGGGATCTGTATAGCAGATATACAGATCAGCTGATATTCAAACCTTTATTTATTCTCTTTTTTTTACCAACTTTTTCTCCTCCTGTGATTTTTCTCCCATCCCAATTTCCTCTCGTGCCAATTCTCTCTCCCCTGTCTTGATCGTTGCTCGCATGTGCCCCCCACTGGCCGGTCGTAGGGAGGATAGAAGCTCATCACATGTCCCCTCCGATACATGTGGAGGCAGCCAGTCACTTCATTTCACCTGCCAGCGCGGACTCTCATTGGCGAGGTGTAACATGTGGGAGGCTCACACTGCCCCCGCCATTTCCTGACTTTGCTGTGCAGGCGCCCTGACCGAACTGTAGGAGTCGCTGTTTACAACAACCAGACTACCACCCATCGACTCCCCTCCCGCTGACTCTGCCAATTAAGTCAGTACGACGGCCGGCCCAAGCCGGAGGCAACGCTGACAGCCGGATTCTGCCTTTATTTATTCTCAAAGACAATTGAGGTCACCCTCATTTTCAATGTCGTCAAGACTTTACAGACATGCAAAGTCAGTGATGCAAGTCTTGGTCCTGACTGCAGCCGAACAGTGGGAGGCATAGTCTAGCAACGTTCGAGACAGGGGAGGGGAGAATTGAAGGGAGAATTGGCTAGGCGAAATTGAGATGGGAGAAAAATAGAAAAATAAGGAGAAAAAGTGGATAAAAAAAAGACAATAAAAGTAGTGCAATGTAAACGTGCAGACTTAAGAATAGGCATGGGTTCCGTTTCCGGGTCAAGAAGGATGTGAACCACGCTGCCACTCCCGTACTTTTATTTGACTTTAAAAAGCCTATTTATTTTTATTTCAAGATAATTGAACCACTAATATACAACATCCGTATCTCTGCCTGTATTATTCGACCCAAAAGAAAAAAGAATAACGAGCGTGATGGCTGCGCGAGTCTTGAGAAGCGAGACCAGCCCTGTGGATGGGGCTACCATGGCTAAGCTAATGGAGGAACTCAAACAGGCCTTCACCACGGAGTTCAGAGCGGTTGCTGCCTGGCTCGAGTCTAGACTCGACGGCTTCCAACTGGAGATCGCAGACCATACCCAACGCCTGACCTCCGTGGAAGGCGGCCTGGATATGTGGTCAGATAGGATGGTGGAGCTGGAGGCAAGATGCACAGCTCAGGATGTAGTCATTGACAAGCTAAAGAACAAGCTACTTGATGTCGAATCGCGCAGTCGGCGTTCTAACATACGCATCCTAGGCCTGGACGAATCTCTACACAGCAACCGTCCTAGTGTCTTTTTCGCAGAGGTCCTGGTGGAAATCATGGGGAAAGATATCCTCGCTACACCACCGGAGCTTGACCGATGCCACAGGACGCTAACACCCAAACCAGCGACAGGCTCCAGGCCTAGGGCAGTGATTGCCCGCTTACATCACTACAAGACTAAGGAAACTATTATCCTGGAAGCTCGCAAAAGGAGAGGGAATCTGACATACAGAGGGAAACCAGTCTCGATCTTCGAAGACTATTGCCCCGAGGTGGTCGAGCAACGATCACACTACCGAGATGTCATGGGGCCCCTGTACAAGCGTGGATTTAAACCGTCGCTCCAGTTCCCTGCGAAGCTGATCATCCGAGCCAAGGATGGCACGAAGATGCATCTACCATCGCCCAAGGACGCCGTGGACTTCCTGAGGACCCGGCCCAGAGAGACCCTGACACCGGCTTCACCAGAGCGGGACGCAGACTAGTGCACTGCAACCTTGCCCAAGCCCGACGGGGCCCTACCCGACCCGACGGGTTCGGGCTGGGTAGGGCTTTGTTTTTAAATAAATAATTCGGGCTCGGCCGGGCCGGGCAGTGCCCTCTTTAAAAAAATGTTTTTTTTATTGCGTCTTTTTTTTTTTTTTTTTTGCTCGCTATACTCATATAACTAGGGTTATAGCCAGGTTAACCTTAAGTTTCTGTTTCATTTTCGCGTAACGTAGTGCTGTCATCAGAGCGTGAAAGCCTCGTGTCTGAGGAGTCAAGATGTATAGGTTAACAGATAAAATAAGGGAAAGTTGCATTTTTGGAAACATTTGGATGTCTCCCTCCGCAGCCTGCAGGGATAACTCGAGGGGAGCGCGCGGCTCAGGTGGATGATAACTCGAGGGGAGCGCGCGGCTCAGGTGGATGATAACTCGAGGGGAGCGCGCGGCTCAGGTGGATGATAACTCGAGGGGAGCGCGCGGCTCAGGTGGATGATAACTCGAGGGGAGCGTGCGGCTCAGGTGGATGATAACTCGAGGGGAGCGCGCGGCTCAGGTGGATGATAACTCGAGGGGAGCGCGCGGCTCAGGTGGATGATGAACAAATTAACCAGACCGAAGCGGCATAGGTTGAAGTTGGAATATAGCCAGTTGGCGAATGTTTTAATTTGTTCTTGGATGTTAACGTTGTTAACGTTGTTCAACGCCTTGCTGACATCAACACAGCGAAGTGGTGAGTTTGATTATTATTATTTGCTGGTGTCTGGGGTGACGTCGCTGCTGCCCTGTTCTGTTGCGCTTTCATTATATAAATGTTGCTCTGCTCGAAATCTGATTTATGTTTTCTGTTTGTTTGTACAGTGACTGAGTAGGCTATTGTGTCGTGTGTGTGTGTGTGTGTGTCAAAGAAGATTCCATATAGCCTTCAAATTACGAGTTTTACGAGGCTGACTCGCGCTGGGAAATAGAATTTGCGAAAAAAGGCTATACTGGTTGTTAGTTTTCAGCATGATAATGTGTTATTTAGTTAGACCTATTGGACATTTTCGTTTTTGTTTATTTATTAAGTTAATATATAAACAGTGTTTAGAATATTTAAAACAAAAAAATCAAATAATTTTTGGCTATATGTTATAATATATATATTAATGTTTCTTTCGTTTTCACTATCTGTTATTTAGGTAGACCTATTGAACATTTTCGTTTTTGTTTATTTATTAAGTTCATATAAAACCGTGTTTCGAATATTTAAAAAAAAATAAAAAATAAAATTAATAATAAATAATAAAAAAAAATCGGGTTTTCACGCGGGCTAGGGCCTAAAATATTATTTACAGTCGGGCTTATTTTCGGGCAGGGCCTGAAGTTCACGGGCTCGGGCTGGGTACGGGCTTCATTTCAAGGCCCTTGCAGACCACTAACGCAGACCCGATGCCGGCTTCACCGGAGCTGAACGCGGACCCAACATCGGCCTCAACAGATCCAGACGTGGTAGTAGCTCTGGGCCGTTAGCATCCTGCTACGGCTATCACACAGAGAGGGGTTGCATTTATTTTTTTGATCCACTTTTTCTCCTATTTTCTATTTTTCTCCCATCCCAATTTTCGTATCATCCAATTCCACCCTCCCCTGTCTTTGAACGCTGTTTCATGCCTCCCACAAGCCGGCTGCAATGTGGACTAAGTCATACATAGCACAAGTCCCCTCCGATACTCGAGGTAACAGCAGTCGCATCTTTCCACCTGCGCGGCTCGATCTTTCAGCGTCAGGGGTCTGGGCTTTGGAGGGGCCCCGCCCCTGTCGCTTCCTGATTCTACTGCGCAGGCGCACCAACAGACCTGTAGGAGTCGCTGTCCACAACGCCCAATCCCCACCCATCAGTTTCCCTCCCCCTAATACTGCCAATGTGTATTAGTGCGGACGACCAGCTAAACTGAAAGCAATGTGGAGCGCTCCAGTATTCGTGGTGAGCACCTTTCCCACTGCACCACGTAGCCGCCCAGAGAGGGGTTGCATTTAATATTTTATTACATATGTGATTATGGATGAATACTTGACATTAGGCTTCATCTGGAAGGTTATCTTTTTCTTTTCTCTCGCTATCTGACATAAGGGGAGGAGGGGGACAATTCTGTTGTATATGACTGTTGTACTGTTGCACGGCTATAGCCACGGGCTAAGATGCTAACTGCTAACGTTCCGTTTCGGAAGGAGCGGGACCTATTCTATTTTGTTTCGGATATTTCTGCCACGCTTATAACTTTTACGCGCTATACCAGCGCCCGGCCGGATGCGTTTACTGTTGTGTGCACGTTGAACGAACTGGGAACTCGTGGCTGCGCCAACCGGGCCGCGGCCATTCGAATCCCAACCGGCTCATACGACCCGCATGGCTCCCATCAATGTTTGCTGCTGACAACGTGCTCGCGGGAGCGGCAGACGACCCCCTGCACAGCGCCCTCCTCTGGTGGGGAGGCCTAATTGTGTAAGGTCAAACCAGCGTCAGGGGAGATAACTCCTGGAATGTTCGAGGTCTTCAGAAGTTAGCTAAGAGGAAGGCGATTCTGACCTTTTTAAAGAGGGAGAATGTCTCTATTGCTTTTTTACAAGAAACCCATATGGGGCCCAACGACACTGCTAAACTCCAAAAGAGTTGGGTGGGACAGGTCTTCGCCACAAACTATTCTACATTCAGTAGGGGAGTGGCCATATTGATCAATAAAAATCTCCCCTTTAGACTCATAACTTCCTCCTTAGATAGCCAATGTCGCTATGTGATTATCAAAGCGGTTCTTAAGGGTAAAGAAATGACATTTATGAATGTATACTGTCCCCCAAGCTACTCCCCTGACTTTCTATCCAAAATATTTACTGAATTTAATGGCCTGGCCTCTGAGAATGCTTTTGTGGGCGGAGACTTTAACTGTCACCTTATACCGTCTCTTGACAAACTCCCACCCAATTTGGCTCCCCCTCTAGCCAAGCAAAGACGCTCTCCTCCCTATGCAAAGATATTGGATTCTCAGATGTCTGGAGAACCCTTTGCCCATCCGAACTGAAGTTCACCTTTTTTAGCGGCCCACACAAGAGCAACAGTAGAATAGACTATTTCTTCATCCCTTCCTCTAAGCTCTTTCTAGTATCGTCCTGCACAATCGGAAGTATTGTTTTATCAGATCACGCCCCTATATATCTGGTCTACTCCCTGTCAGAAGAGAGGGCGCTGTCGAGGCGTTGGCGCCTCAACCCATACCTCCTCAAGGATGATATGTTTGTCTCCTATTTCGAATCGGAATTTAAAATGTTCTACTCAATTAACTCGCATTCTACGGATAACCCGTCTCTACTCTGGGAAACATCCAAGGTCTTTTCTCGCGGACTGATTATATCTTATGTATCATCCAAGAAACTCAAGAAAAATGAACAATGCAAACTTCTTGAATCCAAACTAGCCAACCTTGAAAATCAACATGTTTCAAACCGAGCCCCGGCTGTGCTTATAGAGCTTACGGCCACCAGAACTGCGTTAAACACTCTTCTGATCCAGGACGCAGAATATTCTCTTAAATTTGCCAGACAGAGATTGTACGAACACGGTGACAAGCCTGGTAGGTGCCTGTCTAACTTGGCAAAAAAAGGGCTGACACCCAAGTAATAGCCTCAATCTCGGACTCCAACGGGGTTAGGTCCTTTGACACCAAAACTATTAATAGAGAGTTTGCCTCTTTCTATGCCCAACTCTATAGGACCGAACGACCCGACGGTGCTCTCTCTGACATGCAGGCTTTCTTTGCTGAATTACACCTCCCTAAGGTATCGAAGGATCAGAACTCGCTCCTTAACGGCCCAATTACGAAGGAAGAAGCTCTGGGCGCCCTTAAGACTATGCCATCTGGTAAGGCTCCGGGCCCGGACGGTTTCAGATGCGAGTTTTATAAGGAATTCGGTCATATTCTTTTGGATCCCCTGCTGGCAATGCTTAATCACTCCTCTGAGGTGGGGATATTACCCCAGTCCCTACGGGAAGCTAATATTTGCCTTCTACTTAAGAAGGGTAAATGCCCTGAAAAGTGCGCCTCCTATAGGCCTATAGCCCTACTTAATTCGGACCAAAAGTTGCTCTCCAAGATCCTGTCCATGCGCCTGGAAAAAGTACTCCCTTTTATTAACGAAGATCAGACCGGTTTTATTAAGGGTAGGAACTCTACCGACAACATGAGACGGCTCCTTAATATCATCCAAATGACTCGTGAGACAGACCACCCTGCGGTGGTTCTGTCTCTCGACGCGGAAAAGGCATTCGACCGTGTAGAATGGCCGTATTTATTTCTAACCCTCGCTGAAGACACTTTTATTGACTGGGTCAAGGTTCTTTACAACTCGCTGATGCCGGCGGTCCTGACTAACGGACTTAGGTCTAACAACTTTCCTCTACAACGGGGGAACCCCCAGGGGGATCCTCTTAGCCCTTTACTATTTGACATGGCCATAGAACCACTCGCGCAGGCCGTGAGGCAGTCAGCCGAGATCTCAGGTATTAGAGTGGGCGAGAGGGAACACAAAATCACTCTTTACGCGGACGACATGCTGATCTTTATATCTAAACCTGACTCTTCAATTCCATGTCTAACCCGCATGATTTCCACATTTGGAACCTTTTCGGGTACAAAATTAACTTTTCCAAATCCGAAGCAATGCCACTTGGGACACTTAAATCCATTCCGATCCTGCCCGAGCCCTTCCCATTTCGCTGGTCGCCCTCCGGCTTTGTTTACCTAGGAGTATTTGTGACACCCACCTATGATACATTGTGTAAGGCCAACTTTCCCCCCCTTTTAGACACCATAAGGGCAGACTTAGTTAGATGGGCCCCTTTACCGATCTCCTGGCTGAGTAGGATAGCCCTCGTCAAAATGAACGTACTCCCCAGACTATTATACCCTCTCCAAATGATCCCGGTGCTGCTGACAAACAAGGTTATCAAGGTGCTGGAAGGCTGGCTAAGCTCATTCATTTGGAATGGGAAGAAGCCGCGTCTGAAAATGGCCAAATTACAGATGTATAGTGAGGATGGGGGTCTAGACCTACCTAATATCAGACATTACCAACTAGCAGCACACCTTAGGGTACTGTTCGGCTGGTTCAGATCACACCCACTGTCAATCTGGCTGGACATTGAATCCTCCCAATCTAAGTCCCCCCTATGGAACCTACTGTTTATCAAAGACTTTAAGTCTGTTAGGAAAATGTGCTCCAACCCCATCACACTATGTTCCGTCAAGGCCTGGAAGACTGTCCGTAAGGTGGAGGCCCGAGCCAAGCTGACCTCCCCTCTTACCCCGATTGTAGGCAATTCTGACTTTAAGCCAGACCAAATTGGCGGCGGCTTCAAGACCTGGCATAAGCAGGGCATAACTGATCTTGGCCGCCTGTTTGATGGCCAGACCCTAATGTCCTTTACACAGCTGCAGCAGCGGTATGGCCTATTGAAAGCTGAATTTTATACAGTTTATCACCAAGGACACCTCACTTTTAACTAACAGCTCCACCTCGCAGGTGGAAAAAGCCCTCTCCTTGCAGATCTAAAAAAAAAAACAAGTATCTATCTTCTATAGTACTCTGAACCTTAATTCATCTTTATCTTCTTTTGTTACTAAACAGTCCTGGGAAAAAGACCTGGACATAGAAATCACAGATGCAGACTGGCAGGATCTACGCAAAAAAAATCTCTGTTTGCAACCGCACCAAGGCTATTCAAGTTAGAATCTTGCACCGCATTCATATTACCCCCGCCCTTAAGAGTAAAATGGATCCCAATACGTCCCCACTTTGCTTTAAATGTAAGATAGAGACTGGAAACCACGTAGACTGCTTTTGGACCGGTGTAAAGCTTCAGAGCTATTGGTTCGACATCGTAGAGGAACTATCTGACATATTTCACACCCCCATCGAGCTGGATCCCCTCTGCCTTTTACTGGGCCTCCCAGATATTCATATTGCCAATTTCAAACATAAGAGACTGTTCAATTTGTTGACATTTGCTGCTAGGAAGAACATCCTATTGTTTTGGATAAAGGATGAGGTCCCATCAAAGAGGTCATGGCACAATATCATAATGGAATGCATTCCCTGTGAGTATATTACGTGCATGCTGCATTCCAAGTTGGACACTTTTTATGAGATCTGGGACCCTTATCTGTCACATATTGGACCTGCGCTGTCCACCACTGTACTCGCCGGATTTCCCCATTACCAGTAACCCCCCAATGGACCACTGCTGCCTTGTTTTGTCTGATTGTACTGGCATTGTTGCTGAGGGAATACACGGTCACATGCACACGCTCACACCACACATATACATTCACACATAAAACGTGTACATAGGTAAGGCACACGCACATATGGGTAGGTAGAACACACATATATATAGCACACAAGATAATGCACACACATGAGAGCCACACTTATTATTATTTTTTTTTATTTAATAATTTAAAAAAAAAAATTGTTTTAATGATAATGATAATGGCTTGGATTTATATAGCGCTCTTCATGACACCCAGAGCGCTTCACAGAGTCCATTATTCGTTCATACACAGTCATATCGGTGGTGGTAAGCTACAATTGCAGCCAGAGCTGCCCTGAGGCAGACTCACTTTACTTTCTTGTTTGCCTGTCTTGTGCTGTTATTACTGTTGTTAGTGTCACTGTTATTATTATTGTTAATGGTATTGTATTGTGATGTCTTGTTCTATGTTGAAAATAGAAAATAAAAACATTTATAAAAAAAATAAAAATAGGCATAAAATAAGTACAATGTCGCTCGAAGGCATGTGAACCCCCCCGGGAACAGTCAGTCCCCCAAACACCCCACACATCAATCCCTACCAGATCCCCATCCAATACACCCCCCCCCCCTGATAAAGAACGTCATGACCGAAGGAAAGCACAAACGAAACAGCCCGTGCGCCACTCACACCACCATGCACGGCGACGGGAATGCCACCCCTATAACAATTAATTATTATTATTGCCTCTCTCTTGGTCCTCATCTGTCTCCTAGGCAGCCTCACCCGACCGCCCCCACACTCACTGTTGCTGTCCCTGTAGACTCTACAGCAGGGGTGTCAAACTCATTTTCACAGAGGGCCACATCAGCATTATAGTTGCCCTCAAAGGGCCAAATACTGTATAAATGTTAATGTAATGTAAAATAAATGTAGCTACTCATTTACATATTGTTAAACATGTTGTTTCTGTATTTATTACTTATTCAAGTTATACATATTGCATATGCATTTGCATAGATGTAAAAAGATATGTTAGCTGATGTAATGTTAACAAATAATTTTAGTTTATCAGAACCCCATATTACTCCATCAATCAATGATCAAACCATTCAAGTAAATAACAAAGAAGAATATCATCAAATACAAGCTATGACATTAAGTTTGTTCAAAACCTTTTTGTCACAGTCAAGAGGGGCAGAACTAACAACTGTGAGCTGCAAAGAACACGTGGGACAGATGTAGCAGATGTTACAAAAACAAATGGCTGCATACAACCTTGCAGAGGCCATACATCCAACTAATGGAAGATAGTTTAATTAACTTTAATTAACAGATTGCAGAATGGGTACAGTACAGTACAGCTCAATACACACAATTGTTAAGGGGATGCAGACCAGAGAAAGACTTTCGACTTGTTTACATCAGGGTCCCCCATTTTCAATTTGTAATGAAATTGCTATTATGTGTCTGCATGAACACACAACTGTAACTGTACTCAAAAATAACAAAATAAGGGTTGTCTCAGTTCACAACTATATTGGTCAAGTTTTGGGTGGGACTTGTTTGCGTCCCTACAGCTTCTTATTCAATTGAGCGAGATGCTCGGTTATGTCACACAGCCAGTGTACATCTCAAGTTTCTCAAGTTTCTTTAATAGTTGTCATACAGAAGTACAGAATACTTTCATACAAAATGCTTCTTACTGTTACGCTCCAGAGACTGTGCTAGACAAGATAGTATCAAATAACATAGTATAGCATGTAATTTAGAAGAAGAAAATGAGGTCACAGTGTTCGGTATAGACATATGTACAATGTTCTGAGTTACCATATAATATACAATACTATGCAGTGTACTAATGTACAGTACTATATAGTGCAAAGCAGAAATGGGATGAGGTACAATTTAGGTACAATTTACAGTAAGGTGTACGAGTTGTAGTGCAATCCTTCATCAATAAATATAAAGTGTGGGGAGTGGGTGCTACAGTGTGTTTGTTTAAAGTGGGTGTGTGCTATAAAGTGTGTGGAGTGGGTGCTACAGTGTGTTTGTTTAAAGTGAGTGTGTGCGTGTGGATGTGTGTGCTATGTGCGTTTGGTGGTTGTTGTTGTGTAGTGTTCATTGTTCGTTTAGCAGCCTGATGGCCTGGGGATAGAAGCTTCTTCTGAGTCTTTCTGTGCTCGCCTTGAGACTCCGGTATCGCTTGCCTGACCGCAGCAGTTCAAAGAGGCAGTTGTTCGGGTGACTGGAGTCTGACAGTTCAGACAATATTTCTTCAACCCTTTGTTACCTATTCCGCCTGGATCTTTTTTGTATTTTGGGCTGTAAAATTGTCAAAGAATGTCTGAGGAGTAGGAAGTGCTTTTGGCTTTTTTCCTTTGTTACTTCATCAATACCTCAGATGTTCAACATACATGCATGTGTAAGAATGTGTAATAACTAAGGCTATCAAAGTTAAAGCTTTATTAACGCATTAACCCACAATTCTTTTAACGCCGCAATTTTTTAACCCAAGATTAATGTTTAAATTATTATTATTTTTTTACCAGAGCTCTTGGGGGCCACATCAAATGACGTGGCGGGCCACATTTGGCCCGCGGGCCATGAGTTTGACACCTATGCTCTACAGTATTGAAGCCCACCGTGTCGACTTCTGAGAACCCTAACCCTAGCCCACCATGTCGACTTCTGAGAACCCTAACCCTAGCCCACCGTGTCGACTTCTGAGAACCCTAACCCTAGCCCACCGTGTCGACTTCTGAGAACCCTAACCCTAACCTTAGCCCAACGTAGCATCAGAGATTGTAACAGATCATAGTGGGGCGATACAGAAATTATTTCTCTCTTACTGGAACCTGGAATTGGTTCTCAACCCCACCCAACAAGGTCACAAGGGGATTTTGGGAGGGTCGCAAGTACATATCAATACATATTATATGTATACATATGTGACTAGGCACAGACTTGGGGGCTTATCGACCACTCTTCAACATTTACATTACATGATAATAAGTACAGGTTCATACCTTCCATCATTTATAAGCCATCACTTGTACAAATCGGGTGGATACTTTTTGTCTTATGAACCATGATAATAACACAATACCTGTTTCAGAGCCACAGGCCTCAAAGAAACCGGAGCCATTTCTCTTGCTATGCATAATGACTACTTTACCCAGAAAGCAATGCAATGCAACCCCCCCCCCCCCCCCCCCCCCAGTTAACACCTTCCAGTCAGAGAGCACTTTAAACAAACACTCACCATTTTACTGTATGAATCACATTCCCAGGGACTCATATAGAACCAAGCATTTTGCTGTAATGTACATGTACTTTATACATGACAAATAAAAGCAAACTTGAAACTTGTGAGATCTTATAACCAACTAGAGGTTAAGGAAAATAGTCAAGATAGTAATCAAGATTTACGGAAGAGTATTGCTGCCACACCAGAAACAGAAAAAAAATATCCGTATCACGTTATAACGTGATAACTTCTTGTTTTAACATAAAAGTTTCACGTTATAACGTGAAAATCATGTTTGAATAAGGAAACGATGTGCGCCGGAACATTATGGCTCGTGTACATGATTTGATAAAAATTCTATTTCATGCTTGGGTTGAGACATGGCGATATTATGCTATTATTGAGCATGGTGGATGATATTGTGATGAGTATGCGTACACTAGAAGGGTGTTCAAATGCATGGGGCTGTACAGAAGGAAGAATGAATCTGGCTCTGGGATGGAAATGTCCGACGCACATAATAATGTGCGGCACATTACATATATATTCTCTGCTTTGAAGTGGTTATGCTTTGGCCCTCTTTCGAAGTGGGTTATGTTTAGAGTTTGGAATCAGGGCTGGTTGTCCATAAATATGTATTCTAGGAGAATATATATGTAATGTGTGAACAATCTTGTGTGTACAAGGCGGACATTTCTATCCCAGAGCCTGTCGGAGCTAAACCAATCAGAAAGGGTCTTCGCTGTACGCGGGCTAGCCAATCAGAGAGCGTCTTCGCAAACTACGGCTACAAAAAAAAAGCATGCAGACGGCGCACATCGTTTCCTTATTCAAACATGATTTTCGCGTTATAACGTGAAACGTTTTATGTTAAAACAAGAAGTTATCACGTTATAACGTGAATCGTTTTATGTTAAAACAAGAAGTTATCACGTTATAACGTGAAACTTTTATGTTAAAACATGAAGTTATCACGTTATAACGTGATACGGATATTTTTTTTCTGTTTCTGTTGTGGCAGCAATACGCTTCCGTAAAGATTCAAGATTTTATTATAATTTTAAATAAATGTTATAACATATAAAACAAATCTGACCTGTATTAACAATAGCGCAGATAAATCGTAGTATCGTACCATAAAAGAGTAAAAAATTAAAAGACCAAACACTATAAAAAATATACAATATACAAACTAAAATGTACAAAATGCAAACATGAGGTAAAATATGCAGTGCCAATGTAAAAAATATGGTGTAATGTTTAAGTGTTTAAAGTTAGCTAAATCTCCCTACTGTGATATAGTTCACAAGCCTTTCTTCAGCATAATAGCTGGTACACATTATAACAAATAGATAGATAGATAGATTCATAATATGGCAGCTACTGTAATGGTGTGCTATAGAGTTCACAGGCCTTTCTTCATCATAATTGCTGGCACACATAACAATGGCGGCTTCTGCTTAATGTGAATAGATTCAAATAAAACAATACTTTGCGGCGTCGTTTCTTGAGGCTAATGATGGCTAACAGAAGCTAGCGCAAGAAACGACGCCGCAAAGTATTGTTTATAGTGCATTTCTTGCCACCTTATAGCATTTGTACATTTGTATGACAGTCTATAATGCTCCCGTGAGGTTTTTCCGGACGTTTTGGTAATGATTTTCACTATAAAATCATATTTCTAAATGACAGGAAGTTGATAAACTGGCCGGAATAGCTTTGAGCTAACGATCTTTGCCGATGCATTCCATTCTAAACATAACGTTAGTTGTTCAAAACATTACCCGTCTATATAATTTGTTCCTCAACGTTATATAGACGGGTCATGTTTTGTAAACTAACGTTATGTTTAGAATGGAATGAATACATGGGTCGGGAAAGATAGTTAGCTCAAAGCTAATCTGGAAGGGCAGCTAACAGTAGCTACTGTCTAACTGTGATGCATTTTCTGTTTGCAGTCCCATGTTCACCAAAACACACACCCACACACGTTATAATTTGTTCCTCAACGTTATATAGACAGGTCATGTTTTGTAAACTAACGTTATGTTTAGAATGGAATGAATACATGGGTCGGGAAAGATAGTTAGCTCAAAGCTAATCCGGAAGGGCAGCTAACAGTAGCTACTGTCTAACTGTGATGCATTTTCTGTTTGCAGTCCAATGTTCACCAAAACACACACCCACACACTTATAATTTGTTCCTCAACGTTATATAGACAGGTCATGTTTTGTAAACTAACGTTATGTTTAGAATGGAATGAATACATGGGTCGGGAATAGTTTAACCACTAGCTTCTGTTAGCTAATGAAGGCTAATGCTGGCTGAGCAAGGAAACTAACAGTAAACGTTTTTACATGAAATACAGCCCAAAAACCCTGCTGACAAACGTTTGCTTATTAAATACATTCTATACTATAATAATACAAACGTTTCATTGCCTCTCTGTGACGACAAAGTTGTTTAAATAAGGGGAGAAAAGTAGCTAAAACCAATGTATTTGGATGGGACAGGAAGTACCATTGGCAACCGGAAGTCAGCCGGAAGTGCCTACTTTCAGGTTGTGCAAGTGGAGAATACTACTGCCCAGCAGCATAACTAGTAAGAGTAGAATATGTACAGATATATATATAGTAAAGGACTATGTGCAGGTAAGTACAGACAGGTGAGGATACATACTGTGAACACAGTTCTTACCTGCTAGTTGTTCTTCTTCTTCACACCCAACACATCGGTCTGGAGGCAGTTATATGAGCCAGTAATTTCCGCCAGATGGACTTAAATGAGGACAGGCTCACAGCACGCTGCTCTGAAAGATTAATAAGAAGACATGAGACAAGCTTTCCCTACATTTTCTCAATGTAGTTCAATTGGTAATTTTTTTTCAAGCTTTGTTTTTATTATGTTGACTTATTACTGAACTTATAAGTTAGAAGTTAGAAGATACACTGTCACAAAAAGGCCTAAATTAAATTGTTATTTCAAAACAACATACCGGTAGCTTGTTAGCGTTAGCTCCCTGTTCCTACAGTATGTGTGGCGCGGCTGGCGCCATGTCTGTTGTTACCTAACCTTGGCAACCAGGATTTGCAGACGTTGGGATGGATGTAACTTAAGTATGGTTTCTTTTATAAACAAAGCTGCCCCTGCGTAGCACAAGTCATTTCAAAACAACATAGCTTGTAAGCTTAAAGCTTGCTGTTGTAGCGACTAGTGAGCATTAGCTCCTCGTTCCTTTGTGTGTGACGCCATGTTTGTTGTTTTGATGTCACTCGTTACCTCTCAGATCGATTTGAACCATCTGTTCCTCTTTTCAAGACACATTCTGACTGTCTGAGGTAAATTCTTTACAGATATGTATATTTGTGTACAAATGCATTTATTATTATCACAATCTACCAAATGGTTTTAATAGTTTTATTTCTTTTAATTAGGATTTTCATTCATATGTCACACGTCAGTCCAGTCCACATATTGTGTGCTTGTTGAAAAAACGTCTATGTACCTACATCCATCGTGACCACGCCTGCTCCGTGTTTCCTTAAAACACAGGATGTGGTCACCCCCACGCCCTTCCGAGTCTGAATTTCACGTGAGAAAAAACAGCCAAGGGTCCTCAGGGCGTGAAGAGCGGAACGCTCAGCCAGTACTCGCATAACTAGGGTTAAAGGATAACCTTCGTTATGTTTCATCTGTCTGAGCGTTCCGCTCTAGCCTTTATTGGGAACAAAAAGGGGGAGCGGACGCACAGCCACTGATAGATGCACCCCCTGAGGGCCCTTACGCCCATCAAAACGGGGAGGGGGGTCTCGTCCTCCTGCTCGTCCTAACAAGGAGCGGGGGGATAGCCAACTCCAACCAATATGCGTAATAGGTAACAGCCACCCTAGGACGCACAACGTGAGTGGGACCGCGTGTGAAAACACCCTGCGGTCCCCACCCACACACTCCTGCTAGCCCACCTGGTGGCGGGGTGCAGGAGAAGTCCCGGTACTCAGGACTGCCTGGGAGACAGAGCCCCCAGTCATGTCCATGAGGTAAAACCTGAGAAAAGAGCCCGGGAGGACCAAGAGGCCGCAGCGCAGATATCGTCCACCGAGACCTCCCCAAGCAGGGCAGCAGATGCTGCCACTCCACGAGTGGAGTGTGCCCTGACGCCTGAAGGGGGAACCTGTCCGGCCAAAGTGTAGCAGAGGGCAATGCCCTCGCACAACCAATGTGACAGGCGTTGCTTGGACAGTGCCTTACCCGTGTTAGGGCCACCTTAACAGACAAACAGTTGACTGGTGGTCCTGAGTTCCTGTGTGCGTCTAAGGTACACCGCCAGAGCACGAACAGAGCACGAACAGGGCACAATAGGTGAAGGCTCCTCTCTGCCTCATCCGCGTGAGGGGGAGGGTGAAAAGCCTGTAGCACAATATCCCTGGAGAGATAAGGACTCCGGATATTTTTTGGCACAAAGGCTGGATTGGGCCTCAGAGTAACACTGCTATTACCCTGTATAGACAGGCACTCTGGCCGAACCGAAAGAGAGCACAGCTCACCCGCACGTTTAGCGGAGGTGATGGCCAGAAGGAACGCTGTCTTGAAAGACAGCCGATCCAACGGCGCCTGCTCAAGAGGTTCAAACGTGGCCCCCAACAGCCCCACCAGGACTAGTTGGAGGTCTCAGCTTGGTGACAAAGCACGTTTAACGTTTTGCCCTCAAAGCCCACATGACAAGAAGATATAGCCGTGGCATATACTTTCACTGTCGAGGCCGAGAGCCTATCCAGGATAGACTGGAGGAAGGACAGAACCGAGTTCAGGGGACATGATACCGGGTCCAGGTCCTCAGCCTCACACCACTCTCGAAACATATACCACTTCCCTGCGTAAACCGCGGTAGTGGACGGAGCGTGCACGTTCTGGATGGTGTTAATCACAGCAGTGTTGACACGCATCCCCTCCAAATTCAACCTCTCAGCAGCTAAGCCATTAGAGTCTGCCCCAGGACAGGGGATAGGCCACGGCGGGGCCACCAGGAGTTGAATTAGGGCTGGGAACCATAAGGCTGTGCCCCAGTATGGCGCGACCAGGATCAAAGTCCTGCGCTCCTGACGTACCCTCTCCAACAGCTGGTTTATCAGATGTATGGGGGGGAATGCATATAGAATCCCGAGCGGCCACAGGTACGTCAAGATGGCATCCACTCCCAGAGGGGGGTTGTCCTTCCGACTGACCGAGAACCACAGGGGGCACTGGTGGGACTGACTCGCAAACAGGTCCACAGCGGCCTCCCCAATTCGGTTCCAGATCAGTCTGACTATGTCTGGGTCCAGACCCCACTCATCTGGGTGGGGACCTTCCTGTGACATTAAATCTGCACCCACATTCTCCTTGCCGGGAATGTGGAGAGCCCTCAGGCTGTGCAGATTACGAGATGCCTATAGCCAGAGTCTGACCGCCACATGGTGGAGACGGGGGGAGCGCACTCCTCCCTGTCTGTTGATATACGCCGCTGACGCTGTGCTGTCTGTCCTGACGAGAACGTGCTCGCCCATCACATGAGGGCTGAGCCGTTTGAGGACTAGAAGCACTGCCTTCAATTCCAACACATACATACGGTACACAGAGCAGGCCAACTGCCTCCTACCGCGTTGGTCCGACATTTCGCCCCCCCCCATCCTGTGAGGAAGGCGTCGGAGAAGACTGTCACGTGCGATGTGTTGCTTCCCATGGGGACCCCGTCGGTAAGGGTCCCCGGCCTCCTCCAGTGGCTGAGGTCCCCTATCACTGAAGTGGGGACTCTCAGGCGCTTCCGCTTGCCTCTCACAGGGTCTATTTTCATACTGAAAAACCACCTCTGTATTTCCCTCATAAAGAGGAGACCAAGCGGGACCACGGAGTGGGCAGACGCAATCCTGCCAAGCAGGCGCATTACAAACCATGCCCTAACCGTCCTGCCAGGATGGAACCCCCTGAGTGCACCGACAATATCCTCTCAACGTCGCTCTGAGAGAATTGACCTTGAGCTTAGAATCAAGCCCAAGTACTCCACCTGTTGGCTGGGAAGAGGAGTACTCTTCTTCCAGTTCACAGCAAAACCGAGGCTGGTGAGGTGTTCCACCACCTGCCTGGTGTGAGACCTGGCGACCTCCTCCTCCGAGAATGTCGTCCAGGTAGAATAAAACTCTTATTCCCCGATGGTGCAGAGGCCCCAGCGCGGTCTCCAAACACTTGGTGAAAGTGCGAGGGGCCAGAGAGTAGACGAACGGCAGTCTCTGGTATTCGTACGCTATTCCCTGAAAAAGGAAGCGCAGGAATCACCTGTGAGGAGGGAAAATCAGGATGTGAAAATACGCATCCTTCAGGTCTATGGAGGTGAACCAGTCTCCCACTCTGACTGCACGCTGCAGGTGTTTGGCGGTCAACATTTTAAACCGTCTCACCGCAATCAAATGATTGAAGGAGGACAGGTCCAGTATGGGTCTGATACCCCCAGTTTTATTGGGCACCAGAACATATCGGGAGTAGACCCCACTCATCACGTCCTCATGTGGGACCGTGACGATGGCCTGCTTCGCTAACAGAGATTGAATCTCGTCGGCCAGGGTGGGGGCGTCCATGCGCGTTATATAATAATAATAATAGTAACTGGACTTTTTGAAGAAGTCTTTATTTATCATGCAATGACACACGCGCGATGGGCGGCACACACAGGAACACACATGCAATTTTTGGGTCGCCGATGAAATTGAGTCTCTGCGCCAGGGTTTCCGTTAGAAAAAATTGTTGTCGGTCTCCGTGACCTGCAAGATTTCAATCTACCGGACAAATGAGATTAATTCCGGTCATAGTTTAGAATAAAGAATGTCATCCTCAAGGCATGTAGATTTATAATATTATTACTTAAAACTAGGCTACTTTTGCGTATACAGTCATTAATTAATATATTCCAAATAAAATAAGTCCCTCGATACTCCGTGCTGCTGCTGACTTGAACTAAAATAGACCGCGTATGTGGGCAGTCGGTCCGACACTAAACAGCAGTCTGTTATAATCACATTTTTATGAGCTAACGAATTCCGTTATATTGGACATTTGTATTAATTATATCAAGCGAAGAACTGAGAAAGCAGAGAGACGGCAACATTATCGTGGTTTGCGTGACGACTCTCTCCACCTCGCAACGACTTATTTGCAAAGAGTATGGCGCTGCAGAGAAGCTGATTTAGCTGTTATTGGCTCTTTTCTGGGAACCGCACAACAGCGCGTCCCACCCAACATTGGCTGAAAATGGCCGAATTGGAGTACTGATGGAATACTGCATTGTGCCGTTGCCTCTCTGGCTCTGCAGCTTCACATGCACTCGCACACCCAGCACTAAGCTCTCGCCGACAACGTCGTTGTCATTATTAGAAGCAACGAGGAAACAAATGTAATGATCGTTTCGTTCATCGCATAGGCTATTTAATTTGAGCCTATTTTAATACAATTCAAATAATCAAATTGTGCTTAGACTCAGGGAATTATTTTCACCGGACATTAAGACCGGAGATATTAAATAAGTCGGACTTCAACAGATTTTGCCGGTCAAAAACCGGTAATTACCGGCTAACGGAAACGCTGCTCTGCGCTTGACCCATCCCGTCCCCATCCCCCAAGGGCAGCCGTGAGCAGATAAGGGCTGCGGCGTGGGGCCGCGCCCCGGGGACCAATCCAAGTGCTCCTGTCCCTCTTCGCCAGGGACGCGACAGCGTTAGTGATCTGTTGTGCATGTTTTTCCGTTGGGTTTATCTTATCGGGAGGGGAAACCCTTGCGAGCACGGGGAGAACATGCAAACCACACAGAAAGGCCCAGGAGATACCCCACCTGGGTACCTGGCAACGCAGAAACCTGGTCCCCAAGCGGGAATCGAACCCTGGACCTTCTAGCTGTGAGGCGACAGTGTTAACCACTACACCACCGTGCCGCCGTTGTCTCTTCTTTGGAGTGGTTTTGTTTCCAGATGTCATCTCTGCCTGTTTCCCAAAAGCGAATAGCTGACCCATTATAAACATTTCTTTCTGAGTGGCGCAGTGGGCAAGGCGCTCGCCACTAACGCAGGAGATGCTGGTATCGAGCCCAGCTCTCTGCGTTGCTACCGGCTTGGCCGGCCGTCATACTAACACAATTGGCAGTGTTAGAGGGTGGGAAATCCGGTGGGTGGGGATTGGACGTTGTGGACAGCGACTCCTACAGGTAGGTTGGGTGACGCCGGTACGGCGGAAACAGGAAGTGTCGGGGGCAGCGTGAGCCTCCCACGCGTTACTCCTCGCCACTGAGAGTTCGAGCTGTTGCGGTGAAAAGATGCGACAGGCTGCCTCCTCGTGTACCGGAGGGGACACGTGATGCAAGGCTTCTATCCTCACTACAGCCGACCAGTGGGAGGCATAGTCTAGCAACGTTCAAGACAGGGGAGGGTAGAATTGGAAACACGAAATTGGGATGGGAGAAAAATAGAAAATGGGGGGAGAAAAAGTGGATAAAAAAAATTCTTTCTCCGGAGCCCCTGTCACCCCCTGTTTATGGACACATCAACAAATGAGCTCACCATCATCGAAACTGCAGATCGAAACCAGAATAACCACTCCCCCGACATTATTATTATTTTTTTTTTATTATCTTTCTTCCCCTCCTTTTTCCCGATTTCTCTCCCATCCCACCCTTCCTGGTTGTTGCGTACTTTCCCCTACTGTTGGTCCGGGAGACCGGAGACTGTCACATGCTTTCCTCCGACGCATGTGCAGCCTGGGGCAGGCCAACCTGGCCGCGCAGGTTCTCACCGGGGAGAGTGTAGCGTGTGGGAGGCCACACTATCTCTCCTCAAATCCAACCCTCGCTGAGCAGGCGCCCCGACCGAACTGTAGGGGTCGCTGTCCACAACGCCCAGGACCCACCCTTCAGCTTTCCCACCCTCTGATACGGCCAATTGTATCAGTGCGAGGGGCCAGCCAAGCTGATAGCAACGCCGGGAGCTGGATTCGAACAGGCGAATCCTAGTGTGTCCCGGTGTTGGTGACGAACGTAATCTCCGTGCGCCACCTGCCCCCCGACATTATTTTAAGTTGAGCGAGGAAATACAGCCGGACAAGTTAACAATAATTAACACATTTACAAGTCGCATTAAGTTTAGCAAATAAGGAAACAGATAGAGAAAATTTCAAAGCACTCAAAATGTTGACCTATTTCTGAATCGCGCAACGTTTTCGGCATTTCTGAAGAATCGTCTCCGCCGAGATGTGTCGGCCTAGACCGTGCCGCGTCACATATTCATAATCTTTGGTATAGATGGGTTATTTTCTTGTGAAATAATTAGGGATGCACGATATTGATTTTTTGACACCGATACCGATACCGATAACTTTATGCTCCTCAAGCCGATACCGATAACCGATATTTATTGTATTATAATATTTTTTTTAACTGTATATATATATATATATATATATATATATTATAATTTTTTTTTTTTTTTTTTTTGTATTTATAAGCTCCGACGTCATCGGTACTGCTATCGGTACTCGAGAAATTATGGCGGTTTCTTTTGAGGAATTTAAACGTCGCAAACTAATCTTGTTGGCAGTTGTCTAATCTATATCTCTCCTGCCTGTGTGTCTGCCTGCGCGGGGAGCTCTGTGCTCTCTGCCTGCTGTGCTCTCGCCTCTCTTCCCCTCCCACACACACACACACTCACTCACTCACTCACTCACTCACACACACACACACACACACACACAGACACTGGTGCTGCGCTGCCGAGTAGACAGCTCTGCTCTCATAATGGCGGACAGAACGAAATGTTCAAAAGTCTGGGTCTATTTTACCATAGTCGATGCTGACAACGCTCGTTGCCACAAGTGCAACAAGACATTTGCCAGTAATGTATAAGCGCTGGTACTTGTCAATGTGGCTGGCGGGGAGATAACGTTAGCTCCGAGTAGAGTAATGGCTGACAATCCGGAGGTAAATAAACGAACGAGAGCTTCTGATTGGTGGTAAGAAGAAGAGGTGGGTGCAAGCCGTGGGACGTAATTGGCAGATCGACTGTCTGTCTCCGAATGTAACGTGACTATGTCACAGCCAAGAAAGGCAGCGCTGGATTTGTGAAAAACTCCCTGTTCCTAAACCACATGCTATCAGTTTTACCACAGTACTGGCAAAACGGGAGGAGGCTATAATAAAAACAAGCGCCCTTCATCCAAATCCACCCACACCGGATTTCTTTTAACCAAAAAATGTATTATATGTTATCGGAGCTATCAATAACGTTATCGAGTTTATCGGGATGACGTCATAATTGCTGATATCGGCCCGATAATTATCGTGCATCCCTAGAAATAATGCGTATGTATAGTCTTTGCCTTTCTATCGTTTTCTCTCCCATTCCCCAATTTAGTCATTATGCCAAATCCCTCCTGGTCGTTGCGCTGCATGTGGAGTTGCCAGCCGCTTCTTTTCACCTGACAGCGAGGAGTTTCACTGGGAGAGCATAACGCATGTGGAGGTTCACGCCATCTCCCCCAGATCCCCTCCCTGCTGAACAGCCCCGACCGACCAGTAGGAGTCACTATTGCAATGACCAGGACTCATACCCTACCGGCTTTCCACCTGTGATCACCGCCAATTGTCTTCGTAGGGACGACTGACACCGGGATTTGAACCCTGGGTCTTTTCAGTGGTAGGCGAGCGCTTAGACCTCTATACTACCCCTTTCTCTTTTGTTCTCTAAAGCTGCAGCCTAGCACAACAGCCTCATCCTTCTCCTCTGTGCATACGTGGAGATGTGAATCAGCATGTATGTGTGCGTGTGTGTGTAGGTAGGAGTGAGTCACAGAAAAGTGTGTGTGTGTGTGTATAAGTGGGCGTGAGTCATGGTAATGTGTGTGTGTGTGTGTGTGTGTGTGTGTGTGTGTGTGTGTGTGTGTGTGTGTGTGTGTGTGTGTGTGTGTGTGTGTGTGTGTGTGTGTGTGTGTGTGTGTGTGTGTGTGTGTGTGTGTGTGTGTGTGTGTGTGTGTGTGTGTGTGTGTGTGTGTGTGTGTGTGTGTGTGCGCGTGCTGTAAGAGACAAGGGAGAGAAGAAAGCCTGGTTTGCTGTAATGTGTCCTGTAGCTTAGCAGCGGTACATTGTCATCTGCTACGGCTGGTTGAACTTGGTTGATTTTAGCCAGAAGCTTTGTAGATCAATCAATCGATCACACTGTGTGTGTGTGTGTGTGTGTGTGTGTGTGTGTGTGTGTGTGTGTGTGTGTGTGTGTGTGTGTGTGTGTGTGTGTGTGTGTGTGTGATCTCCAGCGTGCCTCCACATGTGGCTTCAATCTCTGGTTCCTGTTAGGTCCCGCCCCTCTCTACCTTTCAGAGAGACTTATTGGACACTGTCTTCAGGACTTCAAGCGGGTGATTAGGTACTGGGTTAGGTACTGGACTCCCTTGGGTCCTCAGCAATACACTCAACCGAGCGTGAAGTCTATCAAATGAACGGAGATAAGACAGACACACACTATAGCTCCACCATCTGGCCAAATGGCACCAATTCCGAAACTGCACTCCCCTGAATCCTCAACAATACACAGATGAACAGTCCTCGGGATATGCTAAGGACAGTCATGCACTATAACTATAGCAACAGTTCTCCAAATATGCAAACCACAGTCACACAGACACAGACACACATAGATTCCTTCCTTTATAGTTAGATTTCTCTGTAGAAAACCTATCATTGCCAGTAGTTATTAGGTCTGTGCACCTGCTGTTGTTGTCAACAGATGTTATTTCCGTAGTAATTTAGCAGAATGTTGATGCAAGGCAAACTAGAGGACCTCTGCAGGACGGAAGAGAAATAATGTTTAGCGAAAATCTTCACACATCCATTAAAGAAAGGTAGAGATTTAAAAAAATCAATATTGAGATTTTAAGAATAGTTTAGATTCAAATTAAGCTATTCAATGTACATTGTTAGACACATTTTTCCCAGCCCTAGTGAAATGCATAACGAGTACAAGTGTGTGTGCACGCGTGTGTGTACATTTTCTGTACCCATTACATGTCCTCACAAGCATATCAAATCTCTGTTAATATTTTAACCCTATGTATATGTGATAACCTGAAGATTAGAGCTGCCACAGTATAGATTTTTTCCTTACCGCACAAATTAGTGAAGCAATTAAAACCGCCGTGGTAACCGCCATAAAGAAAATCCTTAAACAAATCCTAGACCCACATACCTCTTTATTCCTGAAGTATACCTCGGAATGATGGCTTTTCTACAGTCTGGAAGGGCATTTTCACCCCTCCATTTTCAAAAAAGAAAATCCTGTCTGGTGGTGTGTTAGAAAATGGTCCTGATTGACATGATGGCAGGCTGCAAGGAGCTCTCCATGGTCCTGATTGACATGATGGCAGGCTGCAGGGAGCTTTCCATGGTCCTGATTGTAGAGAAAATACTCTGTTCTCAAAGATATCCATATACATGTGGACAGGAGCATTGGTCATGATGTCAACCTGCCAAAACGCAGAGGAAATACTAGAAAATACTAAAGGTAATCCTCAATGACGTAGTGCTATGCTGGTAGCTCCTGAGGTAGATGAGGAGCCTTGCATTGTGTCGTATAACGTTGTCTTTCACTCATTCACTTCCAATCAGCTGGTGTGGATAAACATAACTGGCCTCTGCACTGAAATGTTGTACTTTCAAAACAAGTCAAAGTTGTTGAGAAGGTTTCTGTAGCCGGAGCCTTGTCATTGCTGTTTCCACAACTTTCTGTTTTAACTTTCACTTTCCTTTCTGGGTGCATGCTCTACGATCAGAACGTTAACGGAGCAAATGTGAGTGGACACATGGTGTGAAGAAAATAGGCTACGCAATTATAATTTTTATTATTATTATTTACAAAATAGCATTGCATTTATTTCAGATGACATAACACAATTGGAACCTTTAT
>NC_140166.1:178693399-178717749 GCF_963971535.1 Notolepis coatsorum | reverse complement strand
ATAACTAGATCACATACCACTTTAACATAACCTGTAGAGGTCAATGGATCAAGGTTTGAACGCTCCCAAACTCTGGAATACACAAAGATCATGTAGAATGCGTACTTTACTACTTTTACTTCAGATACTTAAGTAAGCAAATAATGTTCTACTTTTACTCACAGTAAGTAGCATTTTGAATGGAGGACTTTTACCAGAGTACTCATTTATCTGGGTATTTCTACTTTTACTTAAGTAAAGGAACTGTGTACTTTCTTCCACCACTGCCGATACATCATGTAAGTTGCATTAAAAAAACGGTGCGTTTCACATGAATGGACTCTTCAGTTTAGCTATAGGCGATCATTTCAAATAACCGACTGTGTGTTCTGTTTGTCTAAGGAGGAGACCATCGTGCAGAACCTTCTATAGTGTGGTAGTGAAGGGGTTAAGCGCCAAACTGGTGAAACACATGGAGGTGTGACCACCGTGCTTATTGACTGTGATAATAGAGTCAAAACATGATATTATAGGTTGCCATAATCCCTGGGTGGGCGTCGCACGCCGAGCACCATGGCAGAAGCATCAATTATCCTCCAACCGTTTCATAGCTTAATCTCTATTTCATAAGAGCAGGAATCAAATCTGACAGTTGAAATTGTTCTCTTGCACGTATTTCGTTCAACATTTTTCGCGGAGCGCTGTCGTCATGTTTGCTCGGAATTACTGGCAGATTACTGATGTTTGAAAAAGCAGGCATAAGTCAGCACTTTCAACAACAATTTGAAAAACCTTTTTTTATTTTATTTTTTTTACGTCGCCATCGGGTGGAAGCCTCGTATCTCCGATTTTGGTAGTTTTTTTTTATGTTTTCGCTCAAATTGAAGGTTGACGTGGTTCTCCATGTTGTGAGACGGCTTCATGGCCCCTGGGAGCGCATGCAGAACCCAGTGCAGAACATACAGTACATGGCTGTCAATCTCAACATCTGCTTATTTTCCCCTGAAAAGAGTTTTGGGAGATGGGAGGTTTTCGCCCCGACAGCAGCGAGTATTTGATTTACATTGATTTAGTGTTCCTCTAAAAGGCCCAACAATGATTCAGGTTCAAGTTGATGTCAGCTGGTCGTCTGTGCAGCCTGGTATTGATGTTGCTAGCATTGATATGACAATGAGTTTAGTAATGAGGGCCTTGACTCCCTCTGGAACCACCCGCACTGAGAAGGTATGCATGTGCTCACGCTCTTTTGGGTAATAGCGCCAACTAAATGGCTTATGGCGTGTGATGTTATGAGCACAATGTAGGCTATTTCACTCTGTCTTGGCCCCGTAGGAAGGTCACGATCAGACATCTGTGTTAACACTCTTGCACTCAAGTGATTCACAGATAGCGTACGTGCGAGAGTGTGTGTGTTTTTAAATTGAAATTCAACAAGGTTAAGTTACCAACAGTATGCAACTTACACCTTTGATTATTATTATGTTTGAAATTGAAATGCCTTTGGCGAGAAATGCATAGGTCAAGTTGTGTGTCTCTGTGTGTATGTTTATACATGTGTGCGTGCGTGCATGTGTGCATATGTCTGTGTGTGTGTGTGTGTGTGTGTGTGTGTGTGTGTGTGCGTGACTGTGTGTGTGTATATAGAATAGAATAGAATATAAATACTTTATTCATCCCGAGGGAAATTTGCCACTACAAATCGCTCACAGTAAACATTTAGGGAGACAAAACAAGTCACGAATAAAAATAAGCCTAAGAATAAAGAATAAAATAAGCCTAAGAATAAAATACGGTCCGGGATATACATTTCCTATGTTATGTATATACATTCTAATATAAGATATACAGAAATCTACAGTAAGTGTACAGTAAGTATAATATTGAACAATGTTGTTTTAAAAGTAAAAGTCCAGGAAGATGTTAACTGTCACTCAGTGATGCAGTGAGGCACATAATATGCATTGTGTATTATGTGTGTGTGTGTGTGTGTGTGTGTGTGTGTGTGTGTGTGTGTGTGTGTGTGTGTGTGTGTGTGTGTGTGTGTGTGTGTGTGTGTGTGTGTGTGTGTGTGTGTGTGTGTGTGTGTGTGTGTGTGTGTGTGTGTGTGCGTACGCGCGTACATGTGTGTCTGGAGAGGAAGTGGTAGGTGGTGTCTCACAGGGTGCAACAATTAGCTTCCCGGGGCCATAGATCAGAGGTTACTATTATGTGTTAAAGTGTCTCAGTACCTGGCAGGGTAACAGGGTCGTGACCCAACATGTGCCTCTACTCGTATGGCATCTGGCAACACCCATTCCTGACTACATTATACACTACCTTTTCCACTCTATCTCTCTCTCCCTCTGTCTCTTTCTCTCTCTCTTTGTCTCTTAATTTCTCTCTCTCTCCCTCTTTCGCTCTCTCTCTCTCTCTCTCTCTCTCTCTCTCTCTCTCTCTCACACTCTCTCTCTCTCTCTCTCTCTCTCTCTCTCTCTCTCCTCTCTCTCTCTCTCTTTCTCTCTCTCTCCCCCCTCTCTCCCTATCTCTCTTTCACCTCTCCCCCTCTCTCTCTCTGTCTCTTAATTTCGCTCTCTCTCTCCCTCCATCTTCTCTCTCACCCCATCTATTAATTGATCACTCTCTCCCTCCCCCTGTCTCTTAATTTCTCTCACTCTCTTTCTCTATCTCTCTCCTCATTCCTCTCTCTCTGTCTTCTCCCTCTCACTCACTCACTCACTCACTCACTCACTCACTCACTCACTCACTCACTCACTCACTCACTCACTCACTCACTCACTCACTCACTCACTCACTCACTCACTCACTCACTCACTCACTCACTCACTACACACTCACTCACACACACAAACGCTGGGTTATACTGTAGCAATCTCGATCATGCAGGAGCTTAGAACAACAGGCCACGCAGCTTGTACAGTAACTGACACTGTGTGTGTGAGTGTGCGTGTGTGTGTAAGATGAGGAAGGCTCTAATCTCCTCTAAACTTTAAAGTGTTATATACTGCATGTGGATTGACCCTCTACCATTCAATCCCCTTTGTGGTGGCATAATTGTCATGCCAGGGATTATAAATGATGGCGTTGGGCGGTAGCGCCAAGCCTCCCTGACCCCCTTTGGAGGTGGTTGTCAGGGGAACAGTGAGGGTAACTGGAGCAAACTTAAAGGAAAACTCCAACATTTTGGGAAATTAGCTTATTTAACATCTTCCCTGGAGTTAGACAAGAAGATACATACCTTTTTTGTCTCTGTGCGTGCATTTTAGCTTTGGGAATAGATGCTCCGTTAGCATAGCTTAGCTTCATCACTGGAAGTGAGTAGGGGCCGGAGCCTTACAGTGCCTTACAGTGTATTGCAAGGTCTGACATTGACCAAACTTGATATGCATGACCTTGGTGGGCTCTAGGTCAACTCCTGAAAAGGGGGTCAATGTCAGACTTTGCAATCAAAAGTTAGGGGGCTAATAACCCTTGCCATAATTTCAGTGTGCCCCCTAACTTTTGATTGCAAGGTCTGACATTGACCCCCTTTTCAGGAGTTGACCTAGAGCCCACCAAGGTCATGCATATCAAGTTTGGTCAATGTCAGACCTTGCAATACACTGTAAGGCACTGTAAGGCTCCGGCCCCTACTCACTTCCAGTGATGAAGCTAAGCTATGCTAACGGAGCGTCTATTCCCAAAGCTAAAATGCACGCACAGAGACAAAAAAGGTATGTATCTTCTTGTCTAACTCCAGGGAAGATGTTAAATAAGCTAATTTCCCAAAATGTTGGAGTTCCCCTTTAAGGCCACAAGCCGTCTTGTGCCAACATCCCTCGTTTGTCACACACACACACACACACACACACACACACACACACACACACACACACACACACACACACACACACACACACACACACACACACACACACACAGAACTTTTGCTCCACCGAACTCCTAGAGGCATCTGTAGGCCTGTCATCTAATGCAGAGGGGCAAGGGGCATATTGTGTATATTCTTCTCCCTACTGTATATGCCTTAATTTAAGATTCAGCTTTAGTGGTGTAGTCCAAGGAAACTATAAAAGAAGGAAGTGTCATCACGTTCTGCGCTCTGCTTGGTGCCAGTCGTTGGTGCCAGTTCTATTGAAGCCTGTATTAACATTCAAAACATATAAGCTATCTCAGGAAATATACATCAACCAATATATCAAACGTTAGCGAGTTAATAAAGCAACAAATTGCAGATGATTCTGACATCCGAGGTAATAACCTGTTTACCTGAGAGGCCCTAAACGCCCATTCAACTCAATGTCGGCCGAACTGAAAGTTTCCACACTTGGCACCAGTGTGCATTCACACGCTACCCCGATGACGTGATGACTCTTCCTTCTTTTATAGTTTCCTTGGTGTAGTCGAGGGTATGAGTAGGTATACACAACATTTCAGTTGTGTTTTCCGTTGCTAGGTAACAACACCATCGTTCCAGTCGGTTACATTTAAGCGCAGAAACGGCTGATGATCAGCTAATGTAACGTTAACTTAAGTCTGGATTTTTAGTATCCTGGCAACAGATTCAATTTGACCTCCATCAGCTCCTTACTGCACAGCGGTAGGTTGTTCCCTCCTAACAGGTATAAACGTAACCAATTTAAAGTCTGACATTTTCCTAGACACCACCCAACGCAAGCCGTGGATTGGCAGCAGTCAAGCGATATAACTAGACACCGTCTGCAAACCACAGGGTCTGTATCGCCCATTTTGTCCGTACTGTTGCCTATCAACCCAGATATTTCCAGTCACACACATGAAACATTGTGTAGGGAGAGGACTTGTAGACCAATTGATCAATTGAATTCCGTTGCTAGGGAACAGCTTGGGCAGCTGTTCAGCCTGTCTGCTATTGTACCCACCTCTTTCTCTATGTGTACTCACACAGCCATTGACATATATATATATATAAATGGTAAATGGTGCATTTATATAGTGCTTTTAGTAAGTAAGTAAGTAAGTAAGTAAGTAAGTAAGTAAGTAAGTAAGTAAGTAAGTAAGTAAGTAAGTAAGTAAGTAAGTAAGTAAGTAAGTAAGTAAGTAAGTAAGTAAGTAACGTTTATTTATATAGCACTTTTCACAGAGAGAACTCACAAAGTGCTTTACATACAGCAGAAATAAAATATAAAATATAAAAAGCAAGAACCATTCAAGTGATAAGAGACGGAACAAAAACACAATGCATCACAGAGAAAAAAAACAAAAGACATATTTTATACCTGGAGGAGAAGCTCAAACATTACCCAAAGGCCTGTTTAAACAGTAATGTTTTTAGCTGAAAAAATGTCAACAGACGCTGCAGCTCTTAGGCCACGAGGAAGGGAATTCCAGAGTCTAGGCGCTACAGATTGAAAGGCTCTGTCACCTTTGGTGATCAACCTGGTGCACGGAATGACCAACAGATCCTGGTCAGCTGTCCTCAGGGTCCTGCTGGGCACTTTTCCAAAGCGCTTTACAATTTACTCACACATCCACACGCCGAAGGCGGAGGCAACCATGCAAGGTGCCAACCTGCTCATCAGGAGCAGTTAGGGGTTAAGTGTCTTGCTCAAGGACACTTCGACACGGTGCCTGGGAGGAGTGGGAATCGAACCGGGAACCTCCGGATTACCAGACGACTGCTCTACCTCCCGAGCCACTGTCACCCATATATATATATTATATACAACAGGGATCACTGAACACCTGCCTACCCTCAGCACCATATACAGTACACCTCCTCGCCTATCAATCTGGGATCCAGTTATTATATATATATTATTCCTAAAAGTGCTTTGTTAAAATTGCATTTATCTGTAGGTCTGTGTAGTAGCTAATAAACAATATTTTGATGCTTAAACGTATGTATAATGTATATTCATTGATTCACTCGTATACCAAAATCCATTTGAATTGAAAAATGTTGCTTTTCGCATCAAATATTGATATGCGATTAAAATGCGATTAATTTCGATTAATTAACTATAAAGTCTCGAATGAATTCGATAAAAAAATGTAATCAAGTCCCACCACTAGTTATTAAGGTTCATGCTTGTTTACGGCGGCTCCATCTGTGCACAACACGTGTGTTTTTGCGTTGGGAGCCGAGTGAGGGGGGCTCTGGCTGCCATGTTTTTGTCCCATATCTACACCGTGACTCAGAGCTTCCTCCCAGCAGTCGGCTGGTTTAACGAGGTGTAGCTCATGAACTCTCTAATGATGTATTAACAATCACTTTCTTGTCCAGGCGTCGCGTGTGGTTTTATGGAAAGCGGTGGAACGCGCGCATGTTTCAGAAACCACATATAGGAACCACATAGGGTACAGAGCCGCACACACAGATGCTCTGCAGTTCCTCGCGGTCAAACGTGTAGTTAAAATGTATGTGAGGTGCCCAGAGATGGCGTAGTGCTTAAGACAACCCCACCCCAGCCACCACATCAACCACTGCTGGCCGGGGAATTAATCCCAACATAAACCTTTTCTCCTGTGTCTTCCGTTCTCTTCCTAATGTTTCAATAAAGATAATAAAAAATTATATTAAAGGGAGTGGACCCACAATATTATGTGAGAGATGTTTTGGATCAGTCCTCTTCAGTGGTGGAAAGTAACTACGTATTCTTACTCAAGTACTGTATTTAAGTACAATTTCGAGCGACTTGTACTTTACTTGAGTATTTTCATTTTAGGGAACTTTATACTTTTACTCCACTACATTTCAAAGGAAATATTGTACTTTTTACTCTGAACCCATCAGTTACTAGTTCCTTTAAGATGATCTACTTTCACATTTGAAGCCTGACAACATCAAGAGGACATAATCAGAGCAGCATAACTGGACCACATACCACTTTAACATAACCTTTAATCAGAGCAACATAACTGGACCACATACCACTTTAACATAACATTTAATCAGAGCAGCATAACTGGACCACATACCACTTTAACATAACATTTAATCAGAGCAGCATAACTGGACCACATACCACTTTAACATAACCTTTAATCAGAGCAGCATAACTGGACCACATACCACTCTAACATAACATTTAATCAGAGCAGCATAACTGGACCACATACCACTTTAACATACCATTTAATCAGAGCAGCATAACTGGACCACATACCACTTTAACATAACATTTAATCAGAGCAGCATAACTGGACCACATACCACTTTAACATAACCTTTAATCAGAGCAGCATAACTGGACCACATACCACTTTAATATAACCTATAGAGGCCAATGGATCGAGGATTGAATGATCCTAAGCACTGGAATATACAAACATCATGAAGAATGCATACCTTTACTTTAGATAAGTATGTACATTCAATAGCAAATACTTCTCTACTTTTACTTAAGTAGAATTTTAATGGAGGACTTTTACTTTTACCAGAGTACTCATTTATCTGGGTATTTCTACTTTTACTTAAGTAAAGGAACTGTGTACTTCTTCCACCACTGGTCCTGTGAATGCAGGACAAGGGAGAGGAGAACAGGTTATCAACGAGAGAGATAGGCAGGTAATGACAGAACTAGTGATGCAACGATACAGATACCGCTATCGGATACCGGTCTGATACCAGGCTGAAATAGGGTTGGAGTGTTGGAGAGTTTTCCCGCTACTAAAATCAGAAACCAAGAAACATGTGTATCGTGCCAGAAATCGAAACAAAGTGACTTGATTTGTTGTATTTCTTTACACATAGAAGCGTGTTTGAATTATATCTCTCTAATTGAGAAATATGTATTATATCTCAATCATTTTTGTCCATTGACAATGAAGTGATGGTCCAAGTTTATACTGCTCAGTAAAAGCAGTGGAACGGATCGGTACCCTGTGTTGGACAATACTGACAGCTTAGGATTTAGGATTGGTATCAACACTGAAAAAGTGCAGCCCTAGACAGAACAACAGTGTCGTGAGGGGGAGAAAGAGAGAGAGCAAAGAGAAGAGGAGAGGAGAGGGGAGAAGAGGGGAGAAGAGAAGAGAAGAGAAGAGAAGAGAAGAGAAGAGAAGAGAAGAGAAGAGAAGAGAAGAGAAGAGAAGAGAAGAGAGAAAATCCCCAAAAAGAGGGCAAGGCAGACAAGGTAGCCACAGAGAGCAGGAAGGGAGATAATTCCACATCAACCTCCAGTCCAGACTCAGATGGGCAGTCCTTAAAAGGACATGGGAGACACAGGATTGGATGAGACGCCCTACGACGAGCCATCGGATTGGCTGGTCGGGTTAGAGTGACCTGCAGGGGAATGGAGAAGCTTTCCAAATAAGGAAGAGAGTTCTTTGAGCTTTAGAGCTGACCTTCAGAAGACAAGAGGGGGCTGGAGGGGGGGGGGAGATGAAAAGAACCACAGAGAGATATGAAGAAAGAGCGTGAGGGTCTATGTTTGACAACATGGAAACTGAGAGGCCTTTTAGTGATCCTCTCATAGAGAGCAGAGTGTTCCCCAGGAGAGAGTCTTGTGGTATGTTAAACACTGAGAAACACACATACTGTACACACAGACACACATACACACAGACACACATACACACAGACACACAGGGAATCACATTGTTTCCGGATGAAGTCAATCAACCTCTGATTAGAACTGCGGTCCAGATCTCTGCCCTGATGTGAGCTGTGTGTCTGTCTGTCTGGGCGTACAGTATGTGTGCACGTGTGTGTGTACATGTGTGTGGACGTGTGTGGGCGTGTGTGTGTGTGTGCGTGCGTGGGCGTGTGTGTATGTGTGGGTGCTGTTGTCGTAGACAGAGGATGTACTGTTTTAGACTCCCCCAGTCTGACCTACGCATCCAGAAAACATCCTTTCACTCTTGTGGACAGTTTGACATTAATTGCAGGACATGTGTGACACATAACGGTATAATTTATGCACACATACTTAGCCTCTTTGGTTATGTGATTTTGCAGCACGTAATTATCACCGAAAACATCACTAGTTGTCTAGTTAACATTAAGGTTAGGCGCGTGAGGGCTCTAAGGTTAAGGTTAGGGTTAATGTACAGTAAGGGTTATGTTTATAAACAACCCCCCCCCCCCCCCCTAAGTCCCTGAGTAATATGACTGGATATGTGGGAGATTACTTGAGGGCCCCCGACATTCCCCACCCCGTAACACACACACACACACACACACACACACACACACACACACACACACACACACACACACACACACACACACACACACACACACACACACACACACACGCCCCACTGGCTTGGATCCCCAGCCTCCCTCCCATATCATCACTGTGTTGTGACTCATATCTAGAGAGGAAAACCATGGAAAACCCAGACCGACCCTAAAAATAGACGTTACACACCAGAATAGAAAATGACAAATGTCTCTAAAAAGATTTCACGTCAGCCCACAAAAATTAAAGAAATTAAGAAAACCTCTCCTTGAGAAACACACTTCATTCCCTGAAACCGGATCTGTGTGTGTGTGTGTGTGTGTGTGTGTGTGTGTGTGTGTGTGTGTGTGTGTGTGTGTGTGTGTGTGTGTGTGTGTGTGTGTGTGTGTGTGTGTGTGTGTGTTGTGTGTGTGTGTGTGTGTGTGTGTGTGTGTGTGTGTGTGTGCGCCCGCCGTGCGTGTGCGCCCGCCATGCGGGGCGTTGATGTGTGGGTGTGGGGAGGGAATAGTTTGCATTGAAACCCAGTGGCGTTGGAACTTTGTATCCATTAGTCAAACTGTTCCAAATGTCCTACACGCTGTCACTGTTACATACAACTCCAGGCTATTATCCCCCCGCTGTTCCATGTGGCTGGCGTGTAGATAATGGGAACTCCGCTCTGTAAACATGTGAAGGCCAGATAGTGTTTCTGTGCGTGTAGTGAGACAGAAGAGCGTGGATGTTATTTCCAGGCAGGACAGAAAGAGTTCTCTGGTGCGTGTCGCCTGGAACGGAGCGAATTGTTCGAATGATTAATTTCCTCGAATGATGAATGAAAGTCTCCTTTCTTCCATGATTAAGAAAACAATATGTATTGGCACGCAAACAGGTACAGTAAAGTAATAAGAGATGGGAGTCTCCCTTTAATGTCTCTCTCTTTCTCTCACTCTCTTTTTCTCACTCACTCACTCTCTTTCTCTCACTCACTCACTCTCTTTCTTTCACTCTTTCTCTTTTTTGCCATCTTCCCTTTTTGTCTGACTCAAAAAGGTTCTTGGGTCAGTGGGACGACAGTATGCTGTAGTGCTTTTATTGTGAAAGCATTGTGTGTGTTTGTGTGTGTGTGTGTGTGTTCGTGTGTGTGTGTGTGTGAGAGAGAGAGAGAGTGAGAGAGAGAGAGCAAGCCGGGAGCCTTTATTGTGAAGGGGAGGAGCTCAGACAGACTCAGACTGACTCATGCAGAGAGAGAGAGAGAGAGAGAGAGGCTGCGTCTGTCACTGTCTGGCTGCTCACTGCTCTATATATTATGCTCCCCTACCTGGAAGACCGGCATTCAGACACATACACACACACACTCACTCACACACACACGCACACACACACTCTCTCTCTCCAGCAGGGAAATAACCTGAGCTGCCTCTCACCAAGACCACAACACTGAAGGTAAACCTCTTAATTACTCTCTTGTATAAACTGACAGCTTAGCCTTAACTTTTATAGACTTCAGCAGTGGCAGTCTGTGTGAACGTCAACTGAGAGACTGAGGAGGGGGCAAAGATGAGGAGTGTATTCTGTGTGATGCTTTTCATTAACTCTTGAGTTTTTGAACTTTGAGAAAGAGAAAGAGAGAAAAAGCATTACAGGCAAAGTTATTGCTCGCTCGGCTTGTTAGTTTGCGGACGGTGACACTTTGATCTTTGTTTGAATTAAAACAGCCGTAGACAAAACCACACGTACGTTTGAAATCACTTTGTCACTGCGCCTGAGACGTGCTGGAATGGGACTCGCTATTGAATGAAAGAGTAGAGAACTGAGACAAATGATAGAGCGAGAGCGAGGAATGTTTTTTTTTCTTTTCTTTTTTTTCTCCTTTTTCCCCCCTCTTATTCTTGCCTGCTTTGCCAGCTCAGCCAGTTAATGTTAAAAGCATGTGTTTGGAGCATGGATTATGGATATGTGGGTTTGTGGAACACGGAGTGGCAGACGGAGAGCAATACCCATTAATTTAACTGTCGGCTTAGGAAAAAGCCTCCTGGAATGAACCTCTGGACAAAAGACATAGGAGAATAAGAGCTGTCTTGAGGATAGCACTGTCTGTCTGACTGACTTGTCTGTCTGTCTGTCTGTCTGTCTGTCTGTCTGTCTGTCTGTCTGTCTGTCTGTCTGTCTGTCTGTCTGTGAGTAGAGAACCAGGGTGATGGGATGATGGAAGGGGGGGGGGGGGGGGGTAAGGTCAGTGCTGGTGTCTGTAGTTTCCTATTGAGCAGTGTTGTGTCTGTGGTGTTGAGCCAGTGGTGTTTATGTGGTGAGAGAGGAGAGCTTTGTTTGTTTGCAGTGCTCCTCACTGGAGTCAGATAGATTAGTTAACACAATAGAGACAGTTAGGTGAGAACGTTTGTGGCGTGTAACTACTGACTTGTTCTCTCCTGCTTCTAAGCCCCTGCTTCTCTCTGCCTCTCTCTCTCTCTCTCTCTCTCACTCTCTCTTACTCTTTCACTCCATGTCTCACTTTCTCTCTTTCTTTCGCTCTCTCTCCCCCTTTCCCTTTCTCCCTCTCTCTATGTCTCTCTCTCTCTCTTTCTCTCCCTCTCTCTCCCTCTCTGTCTCTGTCTCTCTATCTCTCTATATATCTCTTCCCCTCCTCCTCCTCCCACTCCACTCCTGCTGCTAATCCCATTTGATGGCAATGTCTTTCCCATTCCAATCCAGGGAAGAATGTCTTCAGCATTCCAGCTATACAGAAAAACACCCTCCATCTTACTAGAGAGAGAGAGAGAGAGAGAGAGAGAGAGAGAGAGAGAGAGAGAGAGAGAGAGAGAGAGAGAGAGAGAGAGAGAGAGAGAGAGAGAGAGAGAGAGAGAGAGAGAGAGAGAGAGAGAGAGAGAGAGAGAGAGAGAGAGAGAGAGAGAGAGAGAGTGGGGGGGGGAAGGGAAGGGAGGAGGACTAATGGGGAGAAGGTGAAGGAAGAGAGAGAGAGGAGAGAGAGGGGAAGGGAGGAGGACTAATGGGAAGAAGATGAAGGGAGAGAGAGAGAGAGGGGGAGAGAGACAGACAGGGCTCAGTGGTTGTGGAATGCCCTCTTCACCTATCCCAGAGCTCCCTGGGTGAGAGAGTGAGAGAACAGAGCATAGAGGGGGAGAGTCGGGCTGAAAGAGAAGAAGCTGAGGCTGAGAGGGAACGCGGCCGGGAGTGACTGGAGCAGACCCTGAACCACGGGCCTGGTCCAAATAAGACAAACGCTCTATGGAGCGTTTTTTAAAGAGCAGGGGGAAAGAAAACAGTCTGGTTCTGTTTTATGTGGTGTGTGTGCAATTAGAGCCAGAGGGGGGGGTATCCAGGGAGGAGGAGGAGGAGAGGGGGGGGGGGGAAGCATGTAGAGGTTGAAAATAAGTTTGGACTTCGAGAGAACAAAGACAGAGGGAGAGAGACTGCCAGTGTCAAGTTGACAGTAAAGAGAAGGAGGGTGGAGTGTTGCAGAACCACTCGCTGTACAACATGTCACATGTTAAATATCTTTTATTCCCTGCTGTATGAGCAGGATATCAGAGGCTGCTCTCGATAAAAGAGCACCCCAGCTAGTTCCTTTAGGGGGGGTGGCCTTTGGGATTGTACTGAAACTTTAGTGGAAACTTGGAAAGACTCCATCGAGCCTCCCTGCTCTCTTTGGTGAATGAGTAGGGAGCCAAACACAGAGAGGAGGGAGTTGTGGAAAGTTGTGTGTGTTTATCTCTGTGTATTTTATATGCATACACCTTTATTTATGCTCCACTTGAGTTTGCTGATGAAAGTTCAAGATAATTTTTTGGGATGTCATCGTTTCGGCCTCACAGCGGAGAGAAATAGGAAGCACGGTAGTAGGAGCGGGATTTGAACCTGCGACGGTTCACGTACACGGTACAGCGTGTGCCTCAGTCCACTCAACCGGCCATGACCCACAGATGGACGGTTATCTTGTTGACAGGCCGTATTTGGACAGCATGGCGGACAAATAGTCGTTTGTCGGTGGAAGTTTATGTTATGAAGCAATTTATCTTTTCTGTTAATCTGACGACCAAGTCATAAACACGCAGCTATCTGATGGTGTTTTGGTGTTTTCATTTGGATTCCAGTAAAATCATTACGGTATATCCCATACACACACACACAGACACACACACACACACACACGCACACGCACACGCACACGCACACACACACGCACACACTGCAAATGAGTAGTGAAAGCGCTGACTTTGGTTCTCAATCTTCTTAGCAAACGTCTCAGATGTCCACAGCAGGATACATCTCCAGACATGGGTGACACATAATCACTGATCCGAGATTCCTTATTAGTCTACCAATCACGTTACACCCAGCAGGTGTAGTCAATAATAACTCAAAATCTGTCACCCCAGGCCATGCAGTCAGACAGACAGACGTTGGCTCAGATGGTGTGTCAGAGCTCGCCTGTCTGTTTTTTCGCGGAAAAGGTGTCGGACGAGTTCAGGTTGACGCAACGCCGCGATGACGCAACGCTCCCTTACTGGATACGGAGACGGGAGAGTGTTAAGCAGGTGTGTGCCGGCCCACAGTAAAACTACATGTACCTGGGTGAGCAGGCGGGTGTGGGTGTGTTCAGAGATGAGAGCGCGAAGGAGAACATGTCCTTATACGCTGGGAGTGAGGTTGGGAGCCATGTGCCGTTATTCCATGCGCATGTTGAATTCACCTTACATTCCTGCAGCGATAAAGCCTCTCTAGTGGAGGGGCATGGTCCGGCTCCAGACGTGTTGTTGTGTGTCACCACCTCGGGCTGGGTTTAGACAGCGGTGACAGGGCCTCTGTTTGTTTTGGAGGTGCGATACCAGAGCTCTGTTTTAACCGTTTGGGTAGAAATCACTCACACTTGACATGGCCACATTTTTTTTCCAGACCTATTGCACAAACACATATAGTGTGTCATACCACCATACAGAGACGTATAGCTTGGACATACTGTAGGCACAAGACCCTCTCTTGTGATTTACACTTGTCGTAGAGGCTCTGGGGTGCTTGAGTTGAGCAGATGGCTTGTATTATACCATTCCTACTCCCTGCCTTGGTCTTTATAAAGGCATATAGACTTTGAAGGGCCACACAAACGTGGCCATGGTTACTGCAGTGGAGCTCCTGGCTTGTTGTTATTGTTGCTGCTTACAGAAGGAACCCCCTCATTTACTGGCTATTTACACTCAACAACTTCCTGTCCTCCCGTGCTCGCTTCCTGTCGCCGTTTCCCGGCAGAGTTCAATAAAAGCGCCCCTCTCCTCTCCCCTCTATTCAAGCAGCTGCTGTGCTAACGAGATGCTCCTCTGAGCCCCGGACGAGGGCGGCAGTTAAAACCAGGGACGGCTCCCAGCTCGTCTTGTGCCGTGTCAGGCGACCCTATAACGGTCTCTCTCGTGCGCCCCCCCGGGCCGCTATTGTCCAGGAAGCACAAACAAAAGAGGTTCTGAGTAAACACGACCATTACGCACGTTGATTAAAGATACCATTGATTAAAGCAGGATGATCGGGATGATGGGAGCAGAGGCAGACACTGGCAAAAAGCCGCTTGTAGCCGGCAGGGCCTGGTTCAGAGACTGCTCCGCCATGGTCAAGACACTTCCAATTAAAGTCACTCTTGTCAAGCTGTTCCTGATCCCCACTAAGCTCACTGATGCTGCTAATGTTTCCATGTAGGAACTGGAGAAGCCAAAGTGACTCCAGATTCTTCTTAATTCTTTTGGCCATCAGCGATTTTTATGGTAAATCAATCAGAACTTTTTTTTCTTCTTTTTTTCTATGCATCCTCTTCTCACTCTGTTCCTTGTTAACTGAAATTTACATTCGGGACCCGGTCCAAGAGAATGTACTTTGAGAAGAGAGAAGCTTTCTTAACTGATTTTCCGTCTATTTATACCTCAGAATGGAGGGAGAGCGGGAGGGAGAGGGGGGGAAATTCGGAGAGAGAGAGAGAGAGAGATGTGAGAGTAATGTAGTGTTACAGTTGGAATGGCAGGGGGAGATGGAGCGTTCTCTTTGCCTGAAAACCCAGAGTTCTGTGGGCCAGTTGGCTCGGAACAGAACAGCAAAACACAGGGCCGTTGGCATGGCGACAAGGAGAATGTCTATCCCTCTATGCCCAGCCCCTCTCGCTCCACCACAGGGAGAGGAAGACGGAAAGCAGAAATGCACGGAAATGAAGTTTCTTTTTACTAGCTCATAACCGTATCTCTGGGAAATATGTCTTATTGTTGTAAATTTTACTGCCCAGCACACGGTCATGTTTTACAGCGGGTCATGATGTTTTAGATCATCTGAAGTACTTCCAACAACCACATCAAATAACTGCCATGTCAAGCATCGGGTCAGCCGGGCCCCGGGCCAACTGCCGTCATGACGCAGCTTAAGACAAATTAGCCTCACATTCAACCCAAATCGCAATTGTGACATATGATGACTTTTCCTGAAACTTTGAGGAACTTTTTAGAAATGTAAGTTTTTCTTGGCATAATACAAACAGAGAAAGCGGTTGCATGCAGCCTCCTCTCGTTCCTAATACTGAAATCTAAACCCCGTTGACCGACAGTCAGGAAAACATTGCTTTTGACACCCCTGTGAGACATTGTTTGGAGTGGACATCACAGCCCGACGGCCAGCGAACAGCTAAAATACATTGTACTGTTTGGTCGGATGTCTCTAGTTCTTACAACTGAGACAGTAGGAAGACAGTTGGAACCGTAATGCCGGGGAAGAGTGTGGAGGGCAGCCCTGTCCGCCGTCATAGCTGGAGGACAGACTTTGTAGAGAGTCCAGATGGCACGGTCCTGCACTGCATACAGACCTCTAAATGGGCCATAAACCTACTGATGCAGCTGCAGATTACACACCCTGACCTTTTAACACAATAGCAAATAGCAAATATTTATGGACTTGTCAGAGTGAAATAGTACGCGATTAAACTGTAATTCTGTCAAAGTCAAATGCCAGTACATGGATGCATTGATTCTAGATACGTCATGTGAAGCTTATATAGAAAACAAGTGTGTTTACTGTATGCCTTCCTGAATGGGGGAATTGATTGGCCATGTTGAAAGAGAGAGAGGCAGAGAGGGAGAGAGAGAGAGAGAGAAGATAGCGAGGATTGCTCTGAGTTTTTTGGCTATATAATGAATGGCAGTGTTTGTTTAGAGGTAGCCACTCCATATAAGAGAGAAGAGCACCTTTTAAGGCAAGGAGATGATGTCAGTTACAGCTGGTTAGCATCCACACGCTGCCTCCCGCTCACTCATACACCCAGGAGAATTCCACCAAAAAAAGGTTCGCAGATATATTTAGCACAACTGATCTTTATACAATGTGATATTCTCCACGTTTGGCTCGAGGCCTTAAGTCAGGAGGGTATTAAAAAACAGGCACGCGGGCAAAGTGTTTTAAAGGGTCTCCGAGTTCTTTCATGCTGAGGCAGTGAAGGGTTTTTAGTTGGGTTTTTTTTTTTGGAAAGAGAGAGAAGGGGAGACAAGGCGCTGAGGAAATGAAGTGCGTTTCCCCTCCGCTTGAGCGGGCGGCCGGGCAGGGCGCTCCTTGCTTCACGCTGCGAGAACACAGCCAAAAAAGGAATCAAACCGTGCCGTGGAGGAGCTGCAGGCCGTGGGAGCTGCCAAACTATTCCTGTAAAAGCACTCTTTTGGTTGAATACGAGACATCGGGGGACTGTAAATAAAAGTCTGTGCAGGGAAGAGGACTATAGACTCTGTTCATGTGTTCGGTCAGTGGATCCTGTTTCCGTAAAGGAGCGGTGTGACCAAGGTTGTGACAGAGTAGTAGAGTGATTGTGTGAGACACTTGTGTGAAATAATGGCCATTTATTCGGGGGTGGAAAAGGCTCCGCGGGAATTGTGGCAGAAAATAAGCGGCCAGGATAGAGCCATCAGTCACACGGCCGCCGCGGGGGTCCGTCGCACCAAGCTGTGACCTCTCAATTTGGTAGAAATGTTCACTACCTTCATTTGAGTTTGCAAAACGTTATAGAGCGAAGGGGGGATACACAGGGAGGAGCTTCTCCCCCTGCCTCCTTGCAGATGAAAAATAGAAGAAAGGAAAAAAGAAGGGAAAAAAAACCCTGATTATTCAACATCTGGAACAGATTTGGGGAAGTTGAACTTGGTCCTGGTGGACTCCTGACAAGAGATGTGTATTCCTCACAGGCCGTCTGGCTGAGAGCAGCTCTCCAGGCTGCCACAGACATGGGCATGAAAGGTTTAAAACCCGGCTACAACTTTTCCCAAAGACCTCTCTGTCCACCTCAGCTCTGTCCTCCCTCAACATTGGTCCCTTTTTTCCCTTCTTCTTCTTTTCTTTAAAAGCCCCCCAGATGCGTGTAAAGTCTGTTTCGAGAGAGAAATAGAGACTGAGAAACTGGTGGATGTAATAGACTGAAGGTTTAGAACCGGCTTCAAGCTTTCAACAGGACCTCTGTCCTCCTAGAAGCCAGTCAGTTCTGTCCGCTGGCTGCCGACGTTGGTCCTTATTTTACAAGCCCCCAGGCGCATGTAAAAATGTGGTTCTCAGAGAAACGCTGAATGTAGTAATATTGGAGTCTCTACTCTTTTCTAATAGTAATAAAACCCCCTCTAGGATTTCTCACCAGTGAGTTGTACTCTACATTACCCAGTGACTCTATGTCAACAGAGCAGGAGAGAGTCTGGACTGTCCATATCGTATTACTTCATCACCGGGCCTACAAGACGCAACAGAATGCTGTGGAGTTTGTGTTGTCGTTTCATCGGAGGGCAGTCAAAAGCTGTGACCCCTGAAACAGACTGGAAGCAGATGCAGAGCGGCCCCGGACGCCTCATAACACACCAACCACAGGCTTTTTGAATGTATTCTGGGGCCTCTCTGCTAATTAATCGCCCTGTGTGTTTTTATGGAGTCCGTGTCCGGCATTGTATCTCCACCCCTCCGCAAGTGAAGTGGGTGCCATTCAGACGCGTGCGTTTCTGCATCCAGTGTGTTCCAGCTGTGAGCCAAACCTCAACCCCTCGTAGTTCACTTTCCCTGTATCACAGAATACAACAAGAGAATATCTGAGACCTGCATTGTATCAGTTTATAATCCATCTGGGAAAGTGTTGTACAGTGAGGGATGACGGCATGAATAAAAACCTGTTTCTCTGTTATTACACTTATCCACGTTCTTGTTTTATTTTTTTTTGTCATTCTTGATGCGTTGCTGACAGAGTGGTCTCTTAACAAGTCTGTGTGGAGGCTGATAGCCTATCAGTCCCTGCTCCCGGTGCTGTGGTTTCCTTCCCGGCATCCACACACACATGCTAGTGCACACACGCACGCACACACGCACGCACACACGCACGCACACACACACACACACACACACACACCGCCTGTTGCAATAGCCACACGCACAGTTCCCCCCTGAACACTCTAACCTCAGACCTGACAGGCTATCAATTTCAGAGCAGAGATAAAAACATTTAAAAAAAAAAGGCCACTATAATTCCTGTGCAAGGCCCCTGGACAGATGGCCGGCCCAGTGCTGATGTCATTGTGAAAACGCTGCGTGTGGTTTTACTCTCTCCCGACAATCTTCGCGACGCACCAGTAACATTAGAAGCGAAGTTTCTGCGCCGACCGGGGGACGCTCCGACGCTCTGATTGGCCTTCTCGACCCTCCCCTAGTTAACGGCAGCGCTCGCATCGTGCGGTCCAACGTTCCTGTTCAGTCTAGTCGACACAGTTGGACGGAGTACAGGGAATTGTGTCACGCTCAAATTAAACACAGTCTCGCATGCTTTTCTTAACATTTTGTGTCTGTTACTCTGTAGCTGTGTTATCTCTGGGCCTGCGGCGTGTGGTGGTTGGAGTTGAGAGGATGTGGAGCGTTAGTGGGGTATGCGTGTGTTGTGTGCTGCTGATTGGAGACTTGGGGGAGTGGAACCCACCGCCAGCTCTCCGGGGTGCTCGTCTGACTTTGTAGTCAAACCTAACATGGGGGTTCAGCGGTCTTTCTGTGAGTCAGTGTGGGCCGTTTACGTTTACTGTGTGCTAGCCATTGTGAACTCCCGCCCCCCCCAGTGTGTGTGATCCCCGCTCTGATGGAGCTGACAAGGCTCTTTCAGCTTGATCCCAGTTCCATCCACAGAGCCACATGCAGACCAGAACACAGCCAGACGCTTGTATGACATGAATACTGTATGCAGGGGAGGAAATTAAACTGTCTATAGGGAGGCCAACATTCTTCTGCATTTATGGGGCAATTTCATAAAAATTCTTGTTTAAAGAGACAAACTCTCACAGTGTGATAAGTATGCCACTTTTGTGAACTTTTTTATTCACTATTTAAGAAATAATTTCCTGAACTTATGAGGATTCCCCCCAACCCCCCCCCCCCCCCCCCCCCCTCCAGCCCCAGTTAATTTCCCACCTTGATAGCATGTGATCTCCCAGCCCTGAGACCGGTCACTGATCCTCCGTTCTTCTTTCCTCGCAGGAACGCAGCTCAGCTGAAGCAGCTGCACGACCAGATTCTATCGGAGCAGCAGGAAGCGGTGAATTGGCAGCAACAACAGGAACAGCAAGAACAGCAAGAACAGGAAGTCCCGCCTTCAGCGCAGCAGCAAACACAGCAGCGACCCCAGGAAGTGCCTCTGCCCACCGCTCCACCCTCTCCTCCTCTTCCCCCTCCTCCCTCCTTCCAAGAGTTGGAGAGCAGCGCGACCATGCAGACCAGCACCTTCAACTACGCCCGGCCCAAGCAGTTCATCGCTGCCCAGAGCCCGGGTGGGGGTTACGTCACCCCGTCCTCCGGCTCCTCGGGCTCCAGCCTGTCCTCCCCTCTCTCTCCCGCCTCCTCACACAAGCCTTTTGGTAGGGTCACCCTCCCCCCCTTCACCAAGGCCAACAGCGTGGAGTCCCCCACCTCTCCATCCTTCCCTCCTCCGCCTCCGCCCTTCCTCAGCCCCAGCAACCTGCCCTCTCCGTCAGGGCCCGGCCTAGACTTCCCTCCTCCTCCACCTCCTCCCCCTCCGCCCATTTCCTTGGGCGCCCTCATATCTCCCGCCCGCTCCGACACCTCCTCTCCCTTCACCTCCATCCCTCCGTCTCCGGCCTCCAGCTTCCTGTCCTCCGTGCTGCCCGCCACGCCCACCAGCCCCACGGTCAACGCCCTGGGCCTGCCCAAAGGCAATGGGACAATGTGAGTACCAATTCCCCCCCCCCCTCTCTCTCTCTCTCTCTCTCTTTCATGTACAGGGTGTTGTAACTGTACTGTACATGTATATCAGCGAGGGTCAGGTCTGTGGGGCTGCTCTCTCCTCTGCGTCGGACAGATGGACAGACGGACAGACCGGGCCGCTGGCAGCAGCATCTGGAGTCTGGAGGCTAGATGTCTGCTCCTGGATGGAAGATGACATGTTTACATTCTTATACAGCATGTTTAGAGTGGAGAGCGCAGTAAAGACTGCCTTCTAAACACACGCACGCACACATACTGTATACACTGGCATGTTGTGCACACATGTATTTGCACACACACACACACACACACACACACACTGACCGATACATGCACTCATGCACATACACTGAAACACACACATGCATGCAAAAGTGCTCTCCAGGTGCAAGGAGTCTTGAGCCCCACCATGGCAGGAAAATATACTGAGTGACTTTAGAATGAAGGGTGTGTCAAAGTGAAATAAACAGTCAGACAGAGATGCTGAGGTCTGGGGGAATCAAACGCATAGCTGAGGCTCTTTATAGGCTGCTGGGAACTTTCCTGTCAAATACCAACACTTCCTGGAATCCTACAGTATCACCAACCAACCGGCTGGACCTGGGCCCTCTCTGTTTAGCTAGCTGATCACTCAATAATCAACTAGGCTGCAGTAAAAAACTTAAAACCAGATTTACAAACATAAACATAAAGACGGACAACACGCTCATCACAGACAAGCTGGATGTAGCCAATTACTTAAACATTTTCTTCACAAACATAGCCACAACACTGGTAAACAAACTACCCTCCCACTCAGGGCATTTTGGGGTAGAACACATCATAGCCTACTACAATAACCTAGGGGTCCGCAAAGACGATTTCAAACTAGAAATGGTAACAACAGCTGAGGTACTCAATAAACTGAGCGCCCTCCAACCTAACAAGGCCACTGGCCTTGACAATATCCCCTCCAAATTCCTCAGAGACTCAGCAGCCGCCATCACCCCAGTCATCACACACATAATAAACCTCTCCATAAAACAGGGACACGTCCCCAAGGACTTCAAAATTGCGACAGTAACACCCCAGCACAAAAAGGGCAGCAAATTAGACCCAGGCAACTACCGCCCTGTTTCTATTCTTACCTCCATCTCGAAAGTCATGGACATTTTTTTATACGAACAGGTCGAAAAGTACCTTGCGGAAAAAAATCTAATCTACGAATTCCAATCTGGCTTCAGAACATCCCACTCCACTGACACATGCCTTCTCTATTTGAACGACCACATCAAACAAGAGGTGGACGCGGGCAAATACTGTGGCATGGTCATACTGGACCTACAAAAGGCCTTTGACACTGTCAATCACTCCATTCTGATTGACAAGCTAAAAGCAATTGGTTTTGATAGTCTATCAGTGAGCTGGATGCAATCTTACCTGGAGGGGAGAGAACAGATGGTAGAGGTAAACAGTACTTTATCCCCCCCCCCTCCCAGTGAGCTGTGGTGTTCCACAAGGAAGCATACTAGGACCGCTACTCTTCCTAATTTATGCAAATGACATGTCGTCAGCTTGTGACTGCAATTTGTTCCTGTTCGCGGACGACTCAGCCCTGCTGGTCTCTGACAAGAACAAGTTACAGGTTGAAAAAACCCTCAGCTCTGAACTAGGCAAAATCTGCACCTGGCTCGCTGATAACAAACTATCATTACACCTGGGTAAAACAGAGTCCATTCTCTTCGGTTCAAATAACAAACTCACCAAGACCGACGGCTTCTCAGTTACAGTGGGTGACAATATTGTCACAAGGAAAGATGAAATTACATACCTAGGTTCCATCCTAGAGGCAAATCTTTCCTGTGACAAAATGGCATCCAATGTAGTAAAAAAAGTCAACCAACGAACAAGATTCTTGTACCGGATCTCCTCTTTGGTAAACAAGAATACCCTGAAGACTCTGGCAGGAGCACTCATTCAAGGGTACTACGACTATGCTTGCACATCATGGTACCAAAGCACCTCAAAGGCGCTAAAAACTAAATTACAAACATCAAGGCCCTCGACCTAGCATACCGTGCGGCAAAGGGAACCGCTCCCGCCTACCTCCGGTCAATGGTCTCTAACTACACACCCTCAAGACCCCTACGCTCTGCATCTTCTGGCCGCCTCAGACCTACTCCTATCCAAGCTCCGGGAGGGTCATCAAAGAGAAGTCGCCTATTCGTTGAATCCACAAAAATATTTTTTCGGATGTGCCTTTCGTTTATACGGAAACGGCGTTTTTACGGGGTGAAACCGCAAAAAAGTGAGACTACCTTCCAGGGTGGAATTCCTAGAAACGCAAAAGCTTTGCACTCTCGTCTAAACTGTCAAAACCGTATAAATCTGTTAAAACGATGACGAAAGGGTTGTCACGGCTCTGGTCGCGCGTACTGCTTACGTCACAGGTAGCAGGTATGCGCCAGTAGCCGAGACGTAAACAAAGCAAGTATGTCTGACTATATCAACGGAGATCACCTGAAGGCTACATTGGCAGTACTTTTAACCCTTTCACTGCCACACGACAGAAGGTTAACCCTTTACTATCACACAACCGGCTGTCGTGTGGCAGTGAAAGGGTTAAATACACAAGAATCTGTCCCGCGGCGTGAGTGGACCCACTGTCTGTGAGTGACTCTGCTTTGGTCCAATCACATTCCCCATCCACAGTCTGCGAATCAGAGGCAGAGTAGGGCGGGTCTTCACAGCACGTCATGTGACATATGCGCCAATCGTGTGACAGCGAGGCTCCGTCGTTACAGCGTCGTCTGCACGGAGAATTCCACCCCAAAACGCTTGTCTAAACGTAAAATTAAAAGTGAAACCGCAAAACGACTTTTGCGGTTTCTGTTCACAAAACGCTCGTCTAAACGTAGCCTCAGTCCTTGCCCCACAATGGTGGAATGAACTACCCACCCCAGTTAGGACAGCCGAATCACGTCCAATCTTTCGCCGTCGACTAAAGACGCACTTCTTCAACCATTATCTGAATTAAAAAATAATAATAATAATAATAATAATAATAATAATAATAATAATAATAATAATAATAATAATAATAATAATAATAATAATAATAATAATAATAAAAAAATCTAACCCTAACTAACCGTACTGTCATGCACTTGTCCTAATAAACTAACCTACACTGTAGCACTCAACACTTTGATGAACATTGTTGCTCAGCTGATAGAGTTGTGCCCTTCCTGATGGCTTGTCGTACAGAACTTGTAAGTCGCTTTGGATAAAAGCGTCAGCTAAATGACTAAATGTAAATGTAAATCACAAAACAAACTGGTCAGACTACTGCTTGACCTTACTCCTAGAACCCACCTCACCCCTGCCCACTTTGACAACCTAGGATGGCTTAGAGTAGACGACAGAGTACAGCAACTTGCAATGGGCCTGGTCTACAAGATAAACTACACGACTAAGGTACCCATGTACATGTCAAAATACTTCCCAAAGGTCAGTGAATACCACGACCACAACACCAGAGGGAGCTCCACAAATCATGTTAAACCCAGATTCGGCTCAAACAAGGGACTAAACACGTTTCGCAATTATGCCACATCAATGTGGAACGCCCTACCCACAGCTGTAAAGGAATGTGAATCACTACCCACTTTCAAAACCACTCTCAAAGAGCACCTACGAGAGACTGCAATTCGAAACTGGCCCCTGTAAATGTCCTAACACAACCCCCTCCAATGTACAATAAATGTCCTATTAAACCCAATAATACATGAGACCCTCTTCTTGGGACCAAGTAAGGTTTCGTCGATAATCCAATGTACAGTTACTCACCCCGCCTACCCAACCCCCCAACCCCACCACCTCTAATGTACAGTTCCCCCCCCCCCACCCCACCTACCAACCTCCTACCTACGAACCTCCTCCAATGTACAGTTTCTTCGTCAAATGTATATAATCTCTTTTTTAGACTCTTCTTGT